>NW_026902410.1:300000-510696 GCF_027409185.1 Cynocephalus volans
TAGCGTCAGAGAAGCTTCTCCGTTTAGAATCCAGCATATCTCACTGAACCGAAGAAGTGGTAGTTAGAAGGGAGTTAGAGCTGCAAGCAGTTTGGTTTGGGAAATTAGATGCGAAATGACACTGCAAAGGCCTTCCAACAGGCTTGGAAAAGTGTGTTCTATATCTCTGCCAAACAGAGTCCCCGGAGGTTGAGCTTTCAGAAGCAAGCTTAACTGTTAGGGAGGAAGCAGCAGAATGTGCCTCTCACATCTAGCCTGTAGGAATTCAGATGGCAAGTTCTATGGGGACGCCCATTGCTGCCTATGGTGGAAACGGCATGGGAGATTTCAGTTTCAAAATCTCTGTGAAATAGCGTCAGAGAAGCTTCTCCGTTTAGAATCCAGCATATCTCACTGAACCGAAGAAGTGGTAGTTAGAAGGGAGTTAGAGCTGCAAGCAGTTTGGTTTGGGAAATTAGATGCGAAATGACACTGCAAAGGCCTTCCAACAGGCTTGGAAAAGTGTGTTCTATATCTCTGCCAAACAGAGTCCCCGGAGGTTGAGCATTCAGAAGCAAGCTTAACTGTTAGGGAGGAAGCAGCAGAATGTGCCTCTCACATCTAGCCTGTAGGAATTCAGATGGCAAGTTCTATGGGGAAGCCCATTGCTGCCTCTGGTGGAAACGGCATGGGAGATTTCAATTTCAAAATCTCTGTGAAAAAGCGTCAGAGAAGCTTCTCCGTTTAGAATCCAGCATATCTCACTGAACCGAAGAAGTGGTAGTTAGAAGGGAGTTAGAGCTGCAAGCAGTTTGGTTTGGGAAATTAGACGCGAAATCAAACTGCAAAGGCCTTCCAACAGGCTTTGAAAAGTGTGTTCTATATTTCTGCCAAACAAACTCCCCGGAGGTTGAGCTTTCAGAAGCTAGTTTAACTCTAAGGGAGGAAGCAGCAGAATGTGCCTCTCACATCTAGCCTGTAGGAATTCAGGTTGGCAAGTTCTATGGGGAAGCCCATTGGCGCCTTCGTTGGAAACGGGTTTGGAAATTTCAGTTTCAAAATCTCTGTGAAAAAGCGTCAGAGAAGCTTCTCCGTTTAGAATCCAGCATATCTCACTGAACCGAAGAAGTGTTAGTTAGAAGGGAGTTAGAGCTGCAAGCCGTTTGGTTTGGGAAATTAGACGCGAAATGAAACTGCAAATGCCTTCCAACAGGCTTGGAAAAGTGTGTTCTATATCTCTGCCAAACAAACACCCCGGAGGTTGAGCTTTCAGAAGCAAGTTTAACTCTAAGGGAGGAAGCAGCAGAATGTGCCTCTCACATCTAGCCTGTAGGAATTCAGGTTGGCAAGTTCTATGGGGAAGCCTATTGCTGCCTATGGTGGAAACGGCATGGGAGATTTCAGTTTCAAAATCTCTGTGAAAAAGCGTCAGAGAAGCTTCTCCGTTTAGAATCCAGCATATCTCACTGAACCGAAGAAGTGGTAGTTAGAAGGGAGTTAGAGCTGCAAGCAGTTTGGTTTGGGAAATTAGATGCGAAATGACACTGCAAAGGCCTTCCAACAGGCTTGGAAAAGTGTGTTCTATATCTCTGCCAAACAGAGTCCCCGGAGGTTGAGCTTTCAGAAGCAAGCTTAACTGTTAGGGAGGAAGCAGCAGAATGTGCCTCTCACATCTAGCCTGTAGGAATTCAGATGGCAAGTTCTATGGGGACGCCCATTGCTGCCTGTGGTGGAAACGGCATGGGAGATTTCAGTTTCAAAATCTCTGTGAAATAGCGTCAGAGAAGCTTCTCCGTTTAGAATCCAGCATATCTCACTGAACCGAAGAAGTGGTAGTTAGAAGGGAGTTAGAGCTGCAAGCAGTTTGGTTTGGGAAATTAGATGCGAAATGACACTGCAACGGCCTTCCAACAGGCTTGGAAAAGTGTGTTCTATATCTCTGCCAAACAGAGTCCCCGGAGGTTGAGCATTCAGAAGCAAGCTTAACTGTTAGGGAGGAAGCAGCAGAATGTGCCTCTCACATCTAGCCTGTAGGAATTCAGGTTGGCAAGTTCTATGGGGAAGCCCATTGGGGCCTTCGTTGGAAACGGGTTTGGAAATTTCAGTTTCAAAATCTCTGTGAAAAAGCGTCAGAGAAGCTTCTACGTTTAGAATCCAGCATATCTCACTGAACCGAAGAAGTGGTAGTTAGAAGGGAGTTAGAGCTGCAAGCCGCTTGGTTTGGGAAATTAGACGCGAAATGAAACTGCAAATGCCTTCCAACAGGCTTGGAAAAGTGTGTTCTATATCTCTGCCAAACAAACACCCCGGAGGTTGAGCTTTCAGAAGCAAGTTTAACTCTAAGGGAGGAAGCAGCGGAATGTGCCTCTCACATCTAGCCTGTAGGAATTCAGGTTGGCAAGTTCTATGGGGAAGCCTATTGCTGCCTATGGTGGAAACGGCATGGGAGATTTCAGTTTCAAAATCTCTGTGAAAAAGCGTCAGAGAAGCTTCTCCGTTTAGAATCCAGCATATCTCACTGAACCGAAGAAGTGGTAGTTAGAAGGGAGTTAGAGCTGCAAGCAGTTTGGTTTGGGAAATTAGACGCGAAATGAAACTGCAAATGCCTTCCAACAGGCTTGGAAAAGTGTGTTCTATATCTCTGACAAACAGAGTCCCCGGAGGTTGAGCTTTCAGAAGCTAGTTTAACTCTAAGGGAGGAAGCAGCAGAATGTGCCTCTCACATCTAGCCTGTAGCAATTCAGGTTGGCAAGTTCTATGGGGAAGCCCATTGGCGCCTTCGTTGGAAACGGGTTTGGAATTTTCAGTTTCAAAATCTCTGTGAAAAAGCGTCAGAGAAGCTTCTCCGTTTAGAATCCAGCATATCTCACTGAACCGAAGAAGTGTTAGTTAGAAGGGAGTTAGAGCTGCAAGCAGTTTGGTTTGGGAAATTAGACGCGAAATGAAACTGCAAATGCCTTAAAACAGGCTTGGAAAAGTGTGTTCTATATCTCTGCCAAACAAACTCCCCGGAGGTTGAGCTTTCAGAAGCAAGTTTAACTCTAAGGGAGGAAGCAGCAGAATGTGCCTCTCACATCTAGCCTGTAGGAATTCAGGTTGGCAAGTTCTATGGGGAAGCCCATTGCTGCCTATGGTGGAAACGGCATGGGAGATTTCAGTTTCAAAATCTCTGTGAAAAAGCGTCAGAGAAGCTTCTCCGTTTAGAATCCAGCATATCTCACTGAACCGAAGAAGTGGTAGTTAGAAGGGAGTTAGAGCTGCAAGCAGTTTGGTTTGGGAAATTAGACGCGAAATGAAACTGCAAATGCCTTCCAACAGGCTTGGAAAAGTGTGTTCTATATCTCTGCCAAACAGACTCCCCGGAGGTTGAGCTTTCAGAAGCCAGTTTAACTCTAAGGGAGGAAGCAGCAGAATGTGCCTCTCACATCTAGCCTGTAGGAATTCAGGTTGGCAAGTTCTATGGGGAAGCCCATTACTGCCTAAGGTGGAAACGGCATGGGAGATTTCAGTTTCAAAATCTCTGTGAAAAAGCGTCAGAGAAGCTTCTCCGTTTAGAATCCAGCATATCTCACTGAACCGAAGAAGTGGTAGTTAGAAGGGAGTTAGAGCTGCAAGCAGTTTGGTTTGGGAAATTAGATGCGAAATGACACTGCAAAGGCCTTCCAACAGGCTTGGAAAAGTGTATTCTATATCTCTGCCAAACAGAGTCCCCGGAGGTTGAGCTTTCAGAAGCAAGCTTAACTGTTAGGGAGGAAGCAGCAGAATGTGTCTCTCACATCTAGCCTGTAGGAATTCAGGTTGGCAAGTTCTATGGGGAAGCCCATTGCTGCCTATGGTGGAAACGGCATGGGAGATTTCAGTTTCAAAATCTCTGTGAAAAAGCGTCAGAGAAGCTTCTCCGTTTAGAATCCAGCATATCTCACTGAACCGAAGAAGTGTTAGTTAGAAGGGAGTTAGAGCTGCAAGCAGTTTGGTTTGGGAAATTAGACGCGAAATGAAACTGCAAATGCCTTCCAACAGGCTTGGAAAAGTGTGTTTTATATCTCTGCCTAACAGACTCCCCGGAGGTTGAGCTTTCAGAAGCCAGTTTAACTCTAAGGGAGGAAGCAGCAGAATGTGCCTCTCACATCTAGCCTGTAGGAATTCAGGTTGGCAAGTTCTATGGGGAAGCCCATTGCTGCCTAAGGTGGAAACGGCATGGGAGATTTCAGTTTCAAAATCTCTGTGAAAAAGCGTCAGAGAAGCTTCTCCGTTTAGAATCCAGCATATCTCACTGAACCGAAGAAGTGGTAGTTAGAAGGGAGTTAGAGCTGCAAGCAGTTTGGTTTGGGAAATTAGACGCGAAATGAAACTGCAAATGCCTTCCAACAGGCTTGGAAAAGTGTGTTCTATATCTCTGACAAACAGAGTCCCCGGAGGTTGAGCTTTCAGAAGCTAGTTTAACTCTAAGGGAGGAAGCAGCAGAATGTGCCTCTCACATCTAGCCTGTAGCAATTCAGGTTGGCAAGTTCTATGGGGAAGCCCATTGGCGCCTTCGTTGGAAACGGGTTTGGAATTTTCAGTTTCAAAATCTCTGTGAAAAAGCGTCAGAGAAGCTTCTCCGTTTAGAATCCAGCATATCTCACTGAACCGAAGAAGTGTTAGTTAGAAGGGAGTTAGAGCTGCAAGCAGTTTGGTTTGGGAAATTAGACGCGAAATGAAACTGCAAATGCCTTAAAACAGGCTTGGAAAAGTGTGTTCTATATCTCTGCCAAACAGACTCCCCGGAGGTTGAGCTTTCAGAAGCAAGTTTAACTCTAAGGGAGGAAGCACCAGAATGTGCCTCTCACATCTAGCCTGTAGGAATTCAGGTTGGCAAGTTCTATGGGGAAGCCCATTGCTGCCTATGGTGGAAACGGCAAGGGAGATTTCAGCTTCAAAATCTCTGTGAAAAAGCGTCAGAGAAGCTTCTCCGTTTAGAATCCAGCATATCTCACTGAACCGAAGAAGTATTAGTTAGAAGGGAGTTAGAGCTGCAAGCAGTTTGGTTTGGGAAATTAGACACGAAATGAAACTGCAAATGCCTTCCAACAGGCTTGGAAAAGTGTGTTCTATATCTCTGCCAAACAAACTCCCCGGAGGTTGAGCTTTCAGAAGCTAGTTTAACTCTAAGGGAGAAAGCAGCAGAATGTGCCTCTCACATCTAGCCTGTAGGAATTCAGGTTGGCAAGTTCTATGGGGAAGCCCATTGCTGCCTATGGTGGAAACGGCATGGGAGATTTCAGTTTCAAAATCTCTGTGAAAAAGCGTCAGAGAAGCTTCTCCGTTTAGAATCCAGCATATCTCACTGAACCGAAGAAGTGGTAGTTAGAAGGGAGTTAGAGCTGCAAGCAGTTTGGTTTGGGAAATTAGACGCGAAATGAAACTGCAAATGCCTTCCAACAGGCTTGGAAAAGTGTGTTTTATATCTCTGCCAAACAGACTCCCCGGAGGTTGAGCTTTCAGAAGCCAGTTTAACTCTAAGGGAGGAAGCAGCAGAATGTGCCTCTCACATCTAGCCTGTAGGAATTCAGGTTGGCAAGTTCTATGGGGAAGCCCATTGCTGCCTAAGGTGGAAACGGCATGGGAGATTTCAGTTTCAAAATCTCTGTGAAAAAGCGTCAGAGAAGCTTCTCCGTTTAGAATCCAGCATATCTCACTGAACCGAAGAAGTGGTAGTTAGAAGGGAGTTAGAGCTGCAAGCAGTTTGGTTTGGGAAATTAGACGCGAAATGAAACTGCAAATGCCTTCCAACAGGCTTGGAAAAGTGTGTTCTATATCTCTGCCAAACAAACTCCCCGGAGGTTGAGCTTTCAGAAGCTAGTTTAACTCTAAGGGAGGAAGCAGCAGAATGTGCCTCTCACATCTAGCCTGTAGGAATTCAGGTTGGCAAGTTCTATGGGGAAGCCCATTGCTGCCTATGGTGGAAACGGCATGGGAGATTTCAGTTTCAAAATCTCTGTGAAAAAGCGTCAGAGAAGCTTCTCCGTTTAGAATCCAGCATATCTCACTGAACCGAAGAAGTGGTAGTTAGAAGGGAGTTAGAGCTGCAAGCAGTTTGGTTTGGGAAATTAGACGCGAAATGAAACTGCAAATGCCTTCCAACAGGCTTGGAAAAGTGTGTTTTATATCTCTGCCAAACAGACTCCCCGGAGGTTGAGCTTTCAGAAGCCAGTTTAACTCTAAGGGAGGAAGCAGCAGAATGTGCCTCTCACATCTAGCCTGTAGGAATTCAGGTTGGCAAGTTCTATGGGGAAGCCCATTGCTGCCTAAGGTGGAAACGGCATGGGAGATTTCAGTTTCAAAATCTCTGTGAAAAAGCGTCAGAGAAGCTTCTCCGTTTAGAATCCAGCATATCTCACTGAACCGAAGAAGTGGTAGTTAGAAGGGAGTTAGAGCTGCAAGCAGTTTGGTTTGGGAAATTAGACGCGAAATGAAACTGCAAATGCCTTCCAACAGGCTTGGAAAAGTGTGTTCTATATCTCTGCCAAACAAACTCCCCGGAGGTTGAGCTTTCAGAAGCTAGTTTAACTCTAAGGGAGGAAGCAGCAGAATGTGCCTCTCACATCTAGCCTGTAGGAATTCAGGTTGGCAAGTTCTATGGGGAAGCCCATTGCTGCCTATGGTGGAAACGGCATGGGAGATTTCAGTTTCAAAATCTCTGTGAAATAGCGTCAGAGAAGCTTCTCCGTTTAGAATCCAGCATATCTCACTGAACCGAAGAAGTGGTAGTTAGAAGGGAGTTAGAGCTGCAAGCAGTTTGGTTTGGGAAATTAGATGCGAAATGACACTGCAAAGGCCTTCCAACAGGCTTGGAAAAGTGTGTTCTATATCTCTGCCAAACAGAGTCCCCGGAGGTTGAGCTTTCAGAAGCAAGCTTAACTGTTAGGGAGGAAGCAGCAGAATGTGCCTCTCACATCTAGCCTGTAGGAATTCAGATGGCAAGTTCTATGGGGACGCCCATTGCTGCCTATGGTGGAAACGGCATGGGAGATTTCAGTTTCAAAATCTCTGTGAAATAGCGTCAGAGAAGCTTCTCCGTTTAGAATCCAGCATATCTCACTGAACCGAAGAAGTGGTAGTTAGAAGGGAGTTAGAGCTGCAAGCAGTTTGGTTTGGGAAATTAGATGCGAAATGACACTGCAAAGGCCTTCCAACAGGCTTGGAAAAGTGTGTTCTATATCTCTGCCAAACAGAGTCCCCGGAGGTTGAGCATTCAGAAGCAAGCTTAACTGTTAGGGAGGAAGCAGCAGAATGTGCCTCTCACATCTAGCCTGTAGGAATTCAGATGGCAAGTTCTATGGGGAAGCCCATTGCTGCCTCTGGTGGAAACGGCATGGGAGATTTCAATTTCAAAATCTCTGTGAAAAAGCGTCAGAGAAGCTTCTCCGTTTAGAATCCAGCATATCTCACTGAACCGAAGAAGTGGTAGTTAGAAGGGAGTTAGAGCTGCAAGCAGTTTGGTTTGGGAAATTAGACGCGAAATCAAACTGCAAAGGCCTTCCAACAGGCTTTGAAAAGTGTGTTCTATATTTCTGCCAAACAAACTCCCCGGAGGTTGAGCTTTCAGAAGCTAGTTTAACTCTAAGGGAGGAAGCAGCAGAATGTGCCTCTCACATCTAGCCTGTAGGAATTCAGGTTGGCAAGTTCTATGGGGAAGCCCATTGGCGCCTTCGTTGGAAACGGGTTTGGAAATTTCAGTTTCAAAATCTCTGTGAAAAAGCGTCAGAGAAGCTTCTCCGTTTAGAATCCAGCATATCTCACTGAACCGAAGAAGTGTTAGTTAGAAGGGAGTTAGAGCTGCAAGCCGTTTGGTTTGGGAAATTAGACGCGAAATGAAACTGCAAATGCCTTCCAACAGGCTTGGAAAAGTGTGTTCTATATCTCTGCCAAACAAACACCCCGGAGGTTGAGCTTTCAGAAGCAAGTTTAACTCTAAGGGAGGAAGCAGCAGAATGTGCCTCTCACATCTAGCCTGTAGGAATTCAGGTTGGCAAGTTCTATGGGGAAGCCTATTGCTGCCTATGGTGGAAACGGCATGGGAGATTTCAGTTTCAAAATCTCTGTGAAAAAGCGTCAGAGAAGCTTCTCCGTTTAGAATCCAGCATATCTCACTGAACCGAAGAAGTGGTAGTTAGAAGGGAGTTAGAGCTGCAAGCAGTTTGGTTTGGGAAATTAGATGCGAAATGACACTGCAAAGGCCTTCCAACAGGCTTGGAAAAGTGTGTTCTATATCTCTGCCAAACAGAGTCCCCGGAGGTTGAGCTTTCAGAAGCAAGCTTAACTGTTAGGGAGGAAGCAGCAGAATGTGCCTCTCACATCTAGCCTGTAGGAATTCAGATGGCAAGTTCTATGGGGACGCCCATTGCTGCCTGTGGTGGAAACGGCATGGGAGATTTCAGTTTCAAAATCTCTGTGAAATAGCGTCAGAGAAGCTTCTCCGTTTAGAATCCAGCATATCTCACTGAACCGAAGAAGTGGTAGTTAGAAGGGAGTTAGAGCTGCAAGCAGTTTGGTTTGGGAAATTAGATGCGAAATGACACTGCAACGGCCTTCCAACAGGCTTGGAAAAGTGTGTTCTATATCTCTGCCAAACAGAGTCCCCGGAGGTTGAGCATTCAGAAGCAAGCTTAACTGTTAGGGAGGAAGCAGCAGAATGTGCCTCTCACATCTAGCCTGTAGGAATTCAGGTTGGCAAGTTCTATGGGGAAGCCCATTGGGGCCTTCGTTGGAAACGGGTTTGGAAATTTCAGTTTCAAAATCTCTGTGAAAAAGCGTCAGAGAAGCTTCTACGTTTAGAATCCAGCATATCTCACTGAACCGAAGAAGTGGTAGTTAGAAGGGAGTTAGAGCTGCAAGCCGCTTGGTTTGGGAAATTAGACGCGAAATGAAACTGCAAATGCCTTCCAACAGGCTTGGAAAAGTGTGTTCTATATCTCTGCCAAACAAACACCCCGGAGGTTGAGCTTTCAGAAGCAAGTTTAACTCTAAGGGAGGAAGCAGCGGAATGTGCCTCTCACATCTAGCCTGTAGGAATTCAGGTTGGCAAGTTCTATGGGGAAGCCTATTGCTGCCTATGGTGGAAACGGCATGGGAGATTTCAGTTTCAAAATCTCTGTGAAAAAGCGTCAGAGAAGCTTCTCCGTTTAGAATCCAGCATATCTCACTGAACCGAAGAAGTGGTAGTTAGAAGGGAGTTAGAGCTGCAAGCAGTTTGGTTTGGGAAATTAGACGCGAAATGAAACTGCAAATGCCTTCCAACAGGCTTGGAAAAGTGTGTTCTATATCTCTGACAAACAGAGTCCCCGGAGGTTGAGCTTTCAGAAGCTAGTTTAACTCTAAGGGAGGAAGCAGCAGAATGTGCCTCTCACATCTAGCCTGTAGCAATTCAGGTTGGCAAGTTCTATGGGGAAGCCCATTGGCGCCTTCGTTGGAAACGGGTTTGGAATTTTCAGTTTCAAAATCTCTGTGAAAAAGCGTCAGAGAAGCTTCTCCGTTTAGAATCCAGCATATCTCACTGAACCGAAGAAGTGTTAGTTAGAAGGGAGTTAGAGCTGCAAGCAGTTTGGTTTGGGAAATTAGACGCGAAATGAAACTGCAAATGCCTTAAAACAGGCTTGGAAAAGTGTGTTCTATATCTCTGCCAAACAAACTCCCCGGAGGTTGAGCTTTCAGAAGCAAGTTTAACTCTAAGGGAGGAAGCAGCAGAATGTGCCTCTCACATCTAGCCTGTAGGAATTCAGGTTGGCAAGTTCTATGGGGAAGCCCATTGCTGCCTATGGTGGAAACGGCATGGGAGATTTCAGTTTCAAAATCTCTGTGAAAAAGCGTCAGAGAAGCTTCTCCGTTTAGAATCCAGCATATCTCACTGAACCGAAGAAGTGGTAGTTAGAAGGGAGTTAGAGCTGCAAGCAGTTTGGTTTGGGAAATTAGACGCGAAATGAAACTGCAAATGCCTTCCAACAGGCTTGGAAAAGTGTGTTCTATATCTCTGCCAAACAGACTCCCCGGAGGTTGAGCTTTCAGAAGCCAGTTTAACTCTAAGGGAGGAAGCAGCAGAATGTGCCTCTCACATCTAGCCTGTAGGAATTCAGGTTGGCAAGTTCTATGGGGAAGCCCATTACTGCCTAAGGTGGAAACGGCATGGGAGATTTCAGTTTCAAAATCTCTGTGAAAAAGCGTCAGAGAAGCTTCTCCGTTTAGAATCCAGCATATCTCACTGAACCGAAGAAGTGGTAGTTAGAAGGGAGTTAGAGCTGCAAGCAGTTTGGTTTGGGAAATTAGATGCGAAATGACACTGCAAAGGCCTTCCAACAGGCTTGGAAAAGTGTATTCTATATCTCTGCCAAACAGAGTCCCCGGAGGTTGAGCTTTCAGAAGCAAGCTTAACTGTTAGGGAGGAAGCAGCAGAATGTGTCTCTCACATCTAGCCTGTAGGAATTCAGGTTGGCAAGTTCTATGGGGAAGCCCATTGCTGCCTATGGTGGAAACGGCATGGGAGATTTCAGTTTCAAAATCTCTGTGAAAAAGCGTCAGAGAAGCTTCTCCGTTTAGAATCCAGCATATCTCACTGAACCGAAGAAGTGTTAGTTAGAAGGGAGTTAGAGCTGCAAGCAGTTTGGTTTGGGAAATTAGACGCGAAATGAAACTGCAAATGCCTTCCAACAGGCTTGGAAAAGTGTGTTTTATATCTCTGCCTAACAGACTCCCCGGAGGTTGAGCTTTCAGAAGCCAGTTTAACTCTAAGGGAGGAAGCAGCAGAATGTGCCTCTCACATCTAGCCTGTAGGAATTCAGGTTGGCAAGTTCTATGGGGAAGCCCATTGCTGCCTAAGGTGGAAACGGCATGGGAGATTTCAGTTTCAAAATCTCTGTGAAAAAGCGTCAGAGAAGCTTCTCCGTTTAGAATCCAGCATATCTCACTGAACCGAAGAAGTGGTAGTTAGAAGGGAGTTAGAGCTGCAAGCAGTTTGGTTTGGGAAATTAGACGCGAAATGAAACTGCAAATGCCTTCCAACAGGCTTGGAAAAGTGTGTTCTATATCTCTGACAAACAGAGTCCCCGGAGGTTGAGCTTTCAGAAGCTAGTTTAACTCTAAGGGAGGAAGCAGCAGAATGTGCCTCTCACATCTAGCCTGTAGCAATTCAGGTTGGCAAGTTCTATGGGGAAGCCCATTGGCGCCTTCGTTGGAAACGGGTTTGGAATTTTCAGTTTCAAAATCTCTGTGAAAAAGCGTCAGAGAAGCTTCTCCGTTTAGAATCCAGCATATCTCACTGAACCGAAGAAGTGTTAGTTAGAAGGGAGTTAGAGCTGCAAGCAGTTTGGTTTGGGAAATTAGACGCGAAATGAAACTGCAAATGCCTTAAAACAGGCTTGGAAAAGTGTGTTCTATATCTCTGCCAAACAGACTCCCCGGAGGTTGAGCTTTCAGAAGCAAGTTTAACTCTAAGGGAGGAAGCACCAGAATGTGCCTCTCACATCTAGCCTGTAGGAATTCAGGTTGGCAAGTTCTATGGGGAAGCCCATTGCTGCCTATGGTGGAAACGGCAAGGGAGATTTCAGCTTCAAAATCTCTGTGAAAAAGCGTCAGAGAAGCTTCTCCGTTTAGAATCCAGCATATCTCACTGAACCGAAGAAGTATTAGTTAGAAGGGAGTTAGAGCTGCAAGCAGTTTGGTTTGGGAAATTAGACACGAAATGAAACTGCAAATGCCTTCCAACAGGCTTGGAAAAGTGTGTTCTATATCTCTGCCAAACAAACTCCCCGGAGGTTGAGCTTTCAGAAGCTAGTTTAACTCTAAGGGAGAAAGCAGCAGAATGTGCCTCTCACATCTAGCCTGTAGGAATTCAGGTTGGCAAGTTCTATGGGGAAGCCCATTGCTGCCTATGGTGGAAACGGCATGGGAGATTTCAGTTTCAAAATCTCTGTGAAAAAGCGTCAGAGAAGCTTCTCCGTTTAGAATCCAGCATATCTCACTGAACCGAAGAAGTGGTAGTTAGAAGGGAGTTAGAGCTGCAAGCAGTTTGGTTTGGGAAATTAGACGCGAAATGAAACTGCAAATGCCTTCCAACAGGCTTGGAAAAGTGTGTTTTATATCTCTGCCAAACAGACTCCCCGGAGGTTGAGCTTTCAGAAGCCAGTTTAACTCTAAGGGAGGAAGCAGCAGAATGTGCCTCTCACATCTAGCCTGTAGGAATTCAGGTTGGCAAGTTCTATGGGGAAGCCCATTGCTGCCTAAGGTGGAAACGGCATGGGAGATTTCAGTTTCAAAATCTCTGTGAAAAAGCGTCAGAGAAGCTTCTCCGTTTAGAATCCAGCATATCTCACTGAACCGAAGAAGTGGTAGTTAGAAGGGAGTTAGAGCTGCAAGCAGTTTGGTTTGGGAAATTAGACGCGAAATGAAACTGCAAATGCCTTCCAACAGGCTTGGAAAAGTGTGTTCTATATCTCTGCCAAACAAACTCCCCGGAGGTTGAGCTTTCAGAAGCTAGTTTAACTCTAAGGGAGGAAGCAGCAGAATGTGCCTCTCACATCTAGCCTGTAGGAATTCAGGTTGGCAAGTTCTATGGGGAAGCCCATTGCTGCCTATGGTGGAAACGGCATGGGAGATTTCAGTTTCAAAATCTCTGTGAAAAAGCGTCAGAGAAGCTTCTCCGTTTAGAATCCAGCATATCTCACTGAACCGAAGAAGTGGTAGTTAGAAGGGAGTTAGAGCTGCAAGCAGTTTGGTTTGGGAAATTAGACGCGAAATGAAACTGCAAATGCCTTCCAACAGGCTTGGAAAAGTGTGTTCTATATCTCTGCCAAACAGACTCCCAGGAGGTTGAGCTTTCAGAAGCAAGTTTAACTCTAAGGGAGGAAGCAGCAGAATGTGCCTCTCACATCTAGCCTGTAGGAATTCAGGTTGGCAAGTTCTATGGGGAAGCCCATTGGCGCCTTCGTTGGAAACGGGTTTGGAAATTTCAGTTTCAAAATCTCTGTGAAACAGCGTCAGAGAAGCTTCTCCGTTTAGAATCCAGCATATCTCACTGAACCGAAGAAGTGTTAGTTAGAAGGGAGTTAGAGCTGCAAGCAGTTTGGTTTGGGAAATTAGACGCGAAATGAAACTGCAAATGCCTTCCAACAGGCTTGGAAAAGTGTGTTCTATATCTTTGCCAAACAGACTCCCCGGAGGTTGAGCTTTCAGAAGCAAGTTTAACTCTAAGGGAGGAAGCAGCAGAATGTGCCTCTCACATCTACCCTGTAGGAATTCAGGTTGGCAAGTTCTATGGGGAAGCCCATTGCTGCCTATGGTGGAAACGGCATGGGAGATTTCAGCTTCAAAATCTCTGTGAAAAAGCGTCAGAGAAGCTTCTCCGTTTAGAATCCAGCATATCTCACTGAACCGAAGAAGTGGTAGTTAGAAGGGAGTTAGAGCTGCAAGCAGTTTGGTTTGGGAAATTAGACGCGAAATGAAACTGCAAATGCCTTCCAACAGGCTTGGAAAAGTGTGTTCTATATCTCTGCCAAACAAACTCCCCGGAGGTTGAGCTTTCAGAAGCTAGTTTAACTCTAAGGGAGAAAGCAGCAGAATGTGCCTCTCACATCTAGCCTGTAGGAATTCAGGTTGGCAAGTTCTTTGGGGAAGCCCATTGCTGCCTATGGTGGAAACGGCATGGGAGATTTCAGTTTGAAAATCTCTGTGAAAAAGCGTCAGAGAAGCTTCTCCGTTTAGAATCCAGCATATCTCACTGAACCGAAGAAGTGGTAGTTAGAAGGCAGTTAGAGCTGCAAGCAGTTTGGTTTGGGAAATTAGTTGCGAAATGAAACTGCAAATGCCTTCCAACAGGCTTGGAAAAGTGTGTTCTATATCTCTGCCAAACAGACTCCCCGGAGGTTGAGCTTTCAGAAGCTAGTTTAACTCTAAGGGAGGAAGCAGCAGAATGTGCCTCTCACATCTAGCCTGTAGGAATTTAGGTTGGCAAGTTCTATGGGGAAGCCCATTGCTGCCTATGGTGGAAACGGCATGGGAGATTTCAGTTTGAAAATCTCTGTGAAAAAGCGTCAGAGAAGCTTCTCCGTTTAGAATCCAGCATATCTCACTGAACCGAAGAAGTGGTAGTTAGAAGGCAGTTAGAGCTGCAAGCAGTTTGGTTTGGGAAATTAGTTGCGAAATGAAACTGCAAATGCCTTCCAACAGGCTTGGAAAAGTGTGTTCTATATCTCTGCCAAACAGACTCCCCGGAGGTTGAGCTTTCAGAAGCTAGTTTAACTCTAAGGGAGGAAGCAGCAGAATGTGCCTCTCACATCTAGCCTGTAGGAATTCAGGTTGGCAAGTTCTATGGGGAAGCCCATTGCTGCCTATGGTGGAAATGGCATGGGAGATTTCAGTTTCAAAATCTCTGTGAAAAAGCGTCAGAGAAGCTTCTCCGTTTAGAATCCAGCATATCTCACTGAACCGAAAAAGTGGTAGTTAGAAGGGAATTAGAGCTGCAAGCAGTTTGGTTTGGGAAATTAGACGCGAAATGAAACTGCAAATGCCTTCCAACAGGCTTGGAAAAGTGTGTTCTATATCTCTGCCAAACAAACTCCCCGGAGGTTGAGCTTTCAGAAGCAAGTTTAACTCTAAGGGAGGAAGCAGCAGAATGTGCCTCTCACATCTAGCCTGTAGGAATTCAGGTTGGCAAGTTCTATGGGGAAGCCCATTGCTGCCTATGGTGGAAACGGCATGGGAGATTTCAGTTTCAAAATCTCTGTGAAAAAGCGTCAGAGAAGCTTCTCCGTTTAGAATCCAGCATATCTCACTGAACCGAAGAAGTGGTAGTTAGAAGGGAGTTAGAGCTGCAAGCAGTTTGGTTTGGGAAATTAGACGCGAAATGAAACTGCAAATGCCTTCCAACAGGCTTGGAAAAGTGTGTTCTATATCTCTGCCAAACAGACTCCCCGGAGGTTGAGCTTTCAGAAGCCAGTTTAACTCTAAGGGAGGAAGCAGCAGAATGTGCCTCTCACATCTAGCCTGTAGGAATTCAGGTTGGCAAGTTCTATGGGGAAGCCCATTACTGCCTAAGGTGGAAACGGCATGGGAGATTTCAGTTTCAAAATCTCTGTGAAAAAGCGTCAGAGAAGCTTCTCCGTTTAGAATCCAGCATATCTCACTGAACCGAAGAAGTGGTAGTTAGAAGGGAGTTAGAGCTGCAAGCAGTTTGGTTTGGGAAATTAGATGCGAAATGACACTGCAAAGGCCTTCCAACAGGCTTGGAAAAGTGTATTCTATATCTCTGCCAAACAGAGTCCCCGGAGGTTGAGCTTTCAGAAGCAAGCTTAACTGTTAGGGAGGAAGCAGCAGAATGTGCCTCTCACATCTAGCCTGTAGGAATTCAGGTTGGCAAGTTCTATGGGGAAGCCCATTGCTGCCTATGGTGGAAACGGCATGGGAGATTTCAGTTTCAAAATCTCTGTAAAAAAGCGTCAGAGAAGCTTCTCCGTTTAGAATCCAGCATATCTCACTGAACCGAAGAAGTGGTAGTTAGAAGGGAGTTAGAGCTGCAAGCAGTTTGGTTTGGGAAATTAGACGCGAAATGAAACTGCAAATGCCTTCCAACAGGCTTGGAAAAGTGTGTTCTATATCTCTGCCAAACAAACTCCCCGGAGGTTGAGCTTTCAGAAGCAAGTTTAACTCTAAGGGAGGAAGCAGCAGAATGTGCCTCTCACATCTAGCCTGTAGGAATTCAGGTTGGCAAGTTCTATGGGGAAGCCCATTGCTGCCTATGGTGGAAACGGCATGGGAGATTTCAGTTTCAAAATCTCTGTGAAAAAGCGTCAGAGAAGCTTCTCCGTTTAGAATCCAGCATATCTCACTGAACCGAAGAAGTGGTAGTTAGAAGGGAGTTAGAGCTGCAAGCAGTTTGGTTTGGGAAATTAGACGCGAAATGAAACTGCAAATGCCTTCCAACAGGCTTGGAAAAGTGTGTTCTATATCTCTGCCAAACAAACTCCCCGGAGGTTGAGCTTTCAGAAGCTAGTTTAACTCTAAGGGAGGAAGCAGCAGAATGTGCCTCTCACATCTAGCCTGTAGGAATTCAGGTTGGCAAGTTCTATGGGGAAGCCCATTGGCGCCTTCGTTGGAAACGGGTTTGGAAATTTCAGTTTCAAAATCTCTGTGAAACAGCGTCAGAGAAGCTTCTCCGTTTAGAATCCAGCATATCTCACTGAACCGAAGAAGTGTTAGTTAGAAGGGAGTTAGAGCTGCAAGCAGTTTGGTTTGGGAAATTAGACGCGAAATGAAACTGCAAATGCCTTCCAACAGGCTTGGAAAAGTGTGTTCTATATCTTTGCCAAACAGACTCCCCGGAGGTTGAGCTTTCAGAAGCAAGTTTAACTCTAAGGGAGGAAGCAGCAGAATGTGCCTCTCACATCTACCCTGTAGGAATTCAGGTTGGCAAGTTCTATGGGGAAGCCCATTGCTGCCTATGGTGGAAACGGCATGGGAGATTTCAGCTTCAAAATCTCTGTGAAAAAGCGTCAGAGAAGCTTCTCCGTTTAGAATCCAGCATATCTCACTGAACCGAAGAAGTGGTAGTTAGAAGGGAGTTAGAGCTGCAAGCAGTTTGGTTTGGGAAATTAGACGCGAAATGAAACTGCAAATGCCTTCCAACAGGCTTGGAAAAGTGTGTTCTATATCTCTGCCAAACAAACTCCCCGGAGGTTGAGCTTTCAGAAGCTAGTTTAACTCTAAGGGAGAAAGCAGCAGAATGTGCCTCTCACATCTAGCCTGTAGGAATTCAGGTTGGCAAGTTCTTTGGGGAAGCCCATTGCTGCCTATGGTGGAAACGGCATGGGAGATTTCAGTTTGAAAATCTCTGTGAAAAAGCGTCAGAGAAGCTTCTCCGTTTAGAATCCAGCATATCTCACTGAACCGAAGAAGTGGTAGTTAGAAGGCAGTTAGAGCTGCAAGCAGTTTGGTTTGGGAAATTAGTTGCGAAATGAAACTGCAAATGCCTTCCAACAGGCTTGGAAAAGTGTGTTCTATATCTCTGCCAAACAGACTCCCCGGAGGTTGAGCTTTCAGAAGCTAGTTTAACTCTAAGGGAGGAAGCAGCAGAATGTGCCTCTCACATCTAGCCTGTAGGAATTTAGGTTGGCAAGTTCTATGGGGAAGCCCATTGCTGCCTATGGTGGAAACGGCATGGGAGATTTCAGTTTGAAAATCTCTGTGAAAAAGCGTCAGAGAAGCTTCTCCGTTTAGAATCCAGCATATCTCACTGAACCGAAGAAGTGGTAGTTAGAAGGCAGTTAGAGCTGCAAGCAGTTTGGTTTGGGAAATTAGTTGCGAAATGAAACTGCAAATGCCTTCCAACAGGCTTGGAAAAGTGTGTTCTATATCTCTGCCAAACAGACTCCCCGGAGGTTGAGCTTTCAGAAGCTAGTTTAACTCTAAGGGAGGAAGCAGCAGAATGTGCCTCTCACATCTAGCCTGTAGGAATTCAGGTTGGCAAGTTCTATGGGGAAGCCCATTGCTGCCTATGGTGGAAATGGCATGGGAGATTTCAGTTTCAAAATCTCTGTGAAAAAGCGTCAGAGAAGCTTCTCCGTTTAGAATCCAGCATATCTCACTGAACCGAAAAAGTGGTAGTTAGAAGGGAATTAGAGCTGCAAGCAGTTTGGTTTGGGAAATTAGACGCGAAATGAAACTGCAAATGCCTTCCAACAGGCTTGGAAAAGTGTGTTCTATATCTCTGCCAAACAAACTCCCCGGAGGTTGAGCTTTCAGAAGCAAGTTTAACTCTAAGGGAGGAAGCAGCAGAATGTGCCTCTCACATCTAGCCTGTAGGAATTCAGGTTGGCAAGTTCTATGGGGAAGCCCATTGCTGCCTATGGTGGAAACGGCATGGGAGATTTCAGTTTCAAAATCTCTGTGAAAAAGCGTCAGAGAAGCTTCTCCGTTTAGAATCCAGCATATCTCACTGAACCGAAGAAGTGGTAGTTAGAAGGGAGTTAGAGCTGCAAGCAGTTTGGTTTGGGAAATTAGACGCGAAATGAAACTGCAAATGCCTTCCAACAGGCTTGGAAAAGTGTGTTCTATATCTCTGCCAAACAGACTCCCCGGAGGTTGAGCTTTCAGAAGCCAGTTTAACTCTAAGGGAGGAAGCAGCAGAATGTGCCTCTCACATCTAGCCTGTAGGAATTCAGGTTGGCAAGTTCTATGGGGAAGCCCATTACTGCCTAAGGTGGAAACGGCATGGGAGATTTCAGTTTCAAAATCTCTGTGAAAAAGCGTCAGAGAAGCTTCTCCGTTTAGAATCCAGCATATCTCACTGAACCGAAGAAGTGGTAGTTAGAAGGGAGTTAGAGCTGCAAGCAGTTTGGTTTGGGAAATTAGATGCGAAATGACACTGCAAAGGCCTTCCAACAGGCTTGGAAAAGTGTATTCTATATCTCTGCCAAACAGAGTCCCCGGAGGTTGAGCTTTCAGAAGCAAGCTTAACTGTTAGGGAGGAAGCAGCAGAATGTGCCTCTCACATCTAGCCTGTAGGAATTCAGGTTGGCAAGTTCTATGGGGAAGCCCATTGCTGCCTATGGTGGAAACGGCATGGGAGATTTCAGTTTCAAAATCTCTGTAAAAAAGCGTCAGAGAAGCTTCTCCGTTTAGAATCCAGCATATCTCACTGAACCGAAGAAGTGGTAGTTAGAAGGGAGTTAGAGCTGCAAGCAGTTTGGTTTGGGAAATTAGACGCGAAATGAAACTGCAAATGCCTTCCAACAGGCTTGGAAAAGTGTGTTCTATATCTCTGCCAAACAAACTCCCCGGAGGTTGAGCTTTCAGAAGCAAGTTTAACTCTAAGGGAGGAAGCAGCAGAATGTGCCTCTCACATCTAGCCTGTAGGAATTCAGGTTGGCAAGTTCTATGGGGAAGCCCATTGCTGCCTATGGTGGAAACGGCATGGGAGATTTCAGTTTCAAAATCTCTGTGAAAAAGCGTCAGAGAAGCTTCTCCGTTTAGAATCCAGCATATCTCACTGAACCGAAGAAGTGGTAGTTAGAAGGGAGTTAGAGCTGCAAGCAGTTTGGTTTGGGAAATTAGACGCGAAATGAAACTGCAAATGCCTTCCAACAGGCTTGGAAAAGTGTGTTCTATATCTCTGCCAAACAAACTCCCCGGAGGTTGAGCTTTCAGAAGCTAGTTTAACTCTAAGGGAGGAAGCAGCAGAATGTGCCTCTCACATCTAGCCTGTAGGAATTCAGGTTGGCAAGTTCTATGGGGAAGCCCATTGCTGCCTATGGTGGAAACGGCATGGGAGATTTCAGTTTCAAAATCTCTGTGAAAAAGCGTCAGAGAAGCTTCTCCGTTTAGAATCCAGCATATCTCACTGAACCGAAGAAGTGGTAGTTAGAAGGGAGTTAGAGCTGCAAGCAGTTTGGTTTGGGAAATTAGACGCGAAATGAAACTGCAAATGCCTTCCAACAGGCTTGGAAAAGTGTGTTCTATATCTCTGCCAAACAGACTCCCCGGAGGTTGAGCTTTCAGAAGCAAGTTTAACTCTAAGGGAGGAAGCAGCAGAATGTGCCTCTCACATCTACCCTGTAGGAATTCAGGTTGGCAAGTTCTATGGTAAGCCCATTGCTGCCTATGGTGGAAACGGCATGGGAGATTTCAGCTTCAAAATCTCTGTGAAAAAGCGTCAGAGAAGCTTCTCCGTTTAGAATCCAGCATATCTCACTGAACCGAAGAAGTGGTAGTTAGAAGGGAGTTAGAGCTGCAAGCAGTTTGGTTTGGGAAGTTAGACGCGAAATGAAACTGCAAATGCCTTCCAACAGGCTTGGAAAAGTGTGTTCTATATCACTGCCAAACAAACTCCCCGGAGGTTGAGCTTTCAGAAGCTAGTTTATCTCTAAGGAAGAAAGCAGCAGAATGTGCCTCTCACATCTAGCCTGTAGGAATTCAGGTTGGCAAGTTCTTTGGGGAAGCCCTTTGCTGCCTATGGTGGAAACGGCATGGGAGATTTCAGTTTCAAAATCTCTGTGAAAAAGCGTCAGAGAAGCTTCTCCGTTTAGAATCCAGCATATCTCACTGAACCGAAGAAGTGGTAGTTAGAAGGGAGTTAGAGCTGCAAGCAGTTTGGTTTGGGAAATTAGATGCGAAATGACACTGCAAAGGCCTTTCAACAGGCTTGGAAAAGTGTGTTCTATATCTCTGCCAAACAGATTCCCCGGAGGTTGAGCTTTCAGAAGCAAGCTTAACTGTTAGGGAGGAAGCAGCAGAATGTGCCTCTCACATCTAGCCTGTAGGAATTTAGGTTGGCAAGTTCTATGGGGAAGCCCATTGCTGCCTATGGTGGAAACGGCATGGGAGATTTCAGTTTCAAAATCTCTGTGAAAAAGCGTCAGAGAAGCTTCTCCGTTTAGAATCCAGCATATCTCACTGAACCGAAGAAGTGGTAGTTAGAAGGCAGTTAGAGCTGCAAGCAGTTTGGTTTGGGAAATTAGTTGCGAAATGAAACTGCAAATGCCTTCCAACAGGCTTGGAAAAGTGTGTTCTATATCTCTGCCAAACAGACTCCCCGGAGGTTGAGCTTTCAGAAGCTAGTTTAACTCTAAGGGAGGAAGCAGCAGAATGTGCCTCTCACATCTAGCCTGTAGGAATTCAGGTTGGCAAGTTCTATGGGGAAGCCCATTGCTGCCTATGGTGGAAATGGCATGGGAGATTTCAGTTTCAAAATCTCTGTGAAAAAGCGTCAGAGAAGCTTCTCCGTTTAGAATCCAGCATATCTCACTGAACCGAAAAAGTGGTAGTTAGAAGGGAATTAGAGCTGCAAGCAGTTTGGTTTGGGAAATTAGACGCGAAATGAAACTGCAAATGCCTTCCAACAGGCTTGGAAAAGTGTGTTCTATATCTCTGCCAAACAAACTCCCCGGAGGTTGAGCTTTCAGAAGCAAGTTTAACTCTAAGGGAGGAAGCAGCAGAATGTGCCTCTCACATCTAGCCTGTAGGAATTCAGGTTGGCAAGTTCTATGGGGAAGCCCATTGCTGCCTATGGTGGAAACGGCATGGGAGATTTCAGTTTCAAAATCTCTGTGAAAAAGCGTCAGAGAAGCTTCTCCGTTTAGAATCCAGCATATCTCACTGAACCGAAGAAGTGGTAGTTAGAAGGGAGTTAGAGCTGCAAGCAGTTTGGTTTGGGAAATTAGACGCGAAATGAAACTGCAAATGCCTTCCAACAGGCTTGGAAAAGTGTGTTCTATATCTCTGCCAAACAGACTCCCCGGAGGTTGAGCTTTCAGAAGCCAGTTTAACTCTAAGGGAGGAAGCAGCAGAATGTGCCTCTCACATCTAGCCTGTAGGAATTCAGGTTGGCAAGTTCTATGGGGAAGCCCATTACTGCCTAAGGTGGAAACGGCATGGGAGATTTCAGTTTCAAAATCTCTGTGAAAAAGCGTCAGAGAAGCTTCTCCGTTTAGAATCCAGCATATCTCACTGAACCGAAGAAGTGGTAGTTAGAAGGGAGTTAGAGCTGCAAGCAGTTTGGTTTGGGAAATTAGATGCGAAATGACACTGCAAAGGCCTTCCAACAGGCTTGGAAAAGTGTATTCTATATCTCTGCCAAACAGAGTTCCCGGAGGTTGAGCTTTCAGAAGCAAGCTTAACTGTTAGGGAGGAAGCAGCAGAATGTGCCTCTCACATCTAGCCTGTAGGAATTCAGGTTGGCAAGTTCTATGGGGAAGCCCATTGCTGCCTATGGTGGAAACGGCATGGGAGATTTCAGTTTCAAAATCTCTGTAAAAAAGCGTCAGAGAAGCTTCTCCGTTTAGAATCCAGCATATCTCACTGAACCGAAGAAGTGGTAGTTAGAAGGGAGTTAGAGCTGCAAGCAGTTTGGTTTGGGAAATTAGACGCGAAATGAAACTGCAAATGCCTTCCAACAGGCTTGGAAAAGTGTGTTCTATATCTCTGCCAAACAAACTCCCCGGAGGTTGAGCTTTCAGAAGCAAGTTTAACTCTAAGGGAGGAAGCAGCAGAATGTGCCTCTCACATCTAGCCTGTAGGAATTCAGGTTGGCAAGTTCTATGGGGAAGCCCATTGCTGCCTATGGTGGAAACGGCATGGGAGATTTCAGTTTCAAAATCTCTGTGAAAAAGCGTCAGAGAAGCTTCTCCGTTTAGAATCCAGCATATCTCACTGAACCGAAGAAGTGGTAGTTAGAAGGGAGTTAGAGCTGCAAGCAGTTTGGTTTGGGAAATTAGACGCGAAATGAAACTGCAAATGCCTTCCAACAGGCTTGGAAAAGTGTGTTTTATATCTCTGCCAAACAGACTCCCCGGAGGTTGAGCTTTCAGAAGCCAGTTTAACTCTAAGGGAGGAAGCAGCAGAATGTGCCTCTCACATCTAGCCTGTAGGAATTCAGGTTGGCAAGTTCTATGGGGAAGCCCATTGCTGCCTAAGGTGGAAACGGCATGGGAGATTTCAGTTTCAAAATCTCTGTGAAAAAGCGTCAGAGAAGCTTCTCCGTTTAGAATCCAGCATATCTCACTGAACCGAAGAAGTGGTAGTTAGAAGGGAGTTAGAGCTGCAAGCAGTTTGGTTTGGGAAATTAGACGCGAAATGAAACTGCAAATGCCTTCCAACAGGCTTGGAAAAGTGTGTTCTATATCTCTGCCAAACAAACTCCCCGGAGGTTGAGCTTTCAGAAGCTAGTTTAACTCTAAGGGAGGAAGCAGCAGAATGTGCCTCTCACATCTAGCCTGTAGGAATTCAGGTTGGCAAGTTCTATGGGGAAGCCCATTGCTGCCTATGGTGGAAACGGCATGGGAGATTTCAGTTTCAAAATCTCTGTGAAAAAGCGTCAGAGAAGCTTCTCCGTTTAGAATCCAGCATATCTCACTGAACCGAAGAAGTGGTAGTTAGAAGGGAGTTAGAGCTGCAAGCAGTTTGGTTTGGGAAATTAGACGCGAAATGAAACTGCAAATGCCTTCCAACAGGCTTGGAAAAGTGTGTTCTATATCTCTGCCAAACAGACTCCCCGGAGGTTGAGCTTTCAGAAGCAAGTTTAACTCTAAGGGAGGAAGCAGCAGAATGTGCCTCTCACATCTAGCCTGTAGGAATTCAGGTTGGCAAGTTCTATGGGGAAGCCCATTGGCGCCTTCGTTGGAAACGGGTTTGGAAATTTCAGTTTCAAAATCTCTGTGAAACAGCGTCAGAGAAGCTTCTCCGTTTAGAATCCAGCATATCTCACTGAACCGAAGAAGTGTTAGTTAGAAGGGAGTTAGAGCTGCAAGCAGTTTGGTTTGGGAAATTAGACGCGAAATGAAACTGCAAATGCCTTCCAACAGGCTTGGAAAAGTGTGTTCTATATCTTTGCCAAACAGACTCCCCGGAGGTTGAGCTTTCAGAAGCAAGTTTAACTCTAAGGGAGGAAGCAGCAGAATGTGCCTCTCACATCTACCCTGTAGGAATTCAGGTTGGCAAGTTCTATGGGGAAGCCCATTGCTGCCTATGGTGGAAACGGCATGGGAGATTTCAGCTTCAAAATCTCTGTGAAAAAGCGACAGAGAAGCTTCTCCGTTTAGAATCCAGCATATCTCACTGAACCGAAGAAGTGGTAGTTAGAAGGGAGTTAGAGCTGCAAGCAGTTTGGTTTGGGAAATTAGACGCGAAATGAAACTGCAAATGCCTTCCAACAGGCTTGGAAAAGTGTGTTCTATATCTCTGCCAAACAGACTCCCAGGAGGTTGAGCTTTCAGAAGCAAGTTTACCTCTAAGGGAGGAAGCAGCAAAATGTGCCTCTCACATCTAGCCTGTAGGAATTCAGGTTGGCAAGTTCTATGGGGAAGCCCATTGCTGCCTATGGTGGAAACGGCATGGGAGATTTCAGCTTCAAAATCTCTGTGAAAAAGCGACAGAGAAGCTTCTCCGTTTAGAATCCAGCATATCTCACTGAACCGAAGAAGTGGTAGTTAGAAGGGAGTTAGAGCTGCAAGCAGTTTGGTTTGGGAAATTAGACGCGAAATGAAACTGCAAATGCCTTCCAACAGGCTTGGAAAAGTGTGTTCTATATCTCTGCCAAACAAACTCCCCGGAGGTTGAGCTTTCAGAAGCTAGTTTAACTCTAAGGGAGAAAGCAGCAGAATGTGCCTCTCACATCTAGCCTGTAGGAATTCAGGTTGGCAAGTTCTTTGGGGAAGCCCAGTGCTGCCTATGGTGGAAACGGCATGGGAGATTTCAGTTTCAAAATCTCGGTGAAAAAGCGTCAGAGAAGCTTCTCCGTTTAGAATCCAGCATATCTCACTGAACCGAAGAAGTGGTAGTTAGAAGGGAGTTAGAGCTGCAAGCAGTTTGGTTTGCGAAATTAGACGCGAAATGAAACTGCAAATGCCTTCCAACAGGCTTGGAAAAGTGTGTTCTATATCTCTGCCAAACAGACTCCCCGGAGGTTGAGCTTTCAGAAGCAAGTTTAACTCTAAGGGAGGAAGCAGCAGAATGTGCCTCTCACATCTAGCCTGTAGGAATTCAGGTTGGCAAGTTCTATGGGGAAGCCCATTGCTGCCTATGGTGGAAACGGCATGGGAGATTTCAGCTTCAAAATCTCTGTGAAAAAGCGACAGAGAAGCTTCTCCGTTTAGAATCCAGCATATCTCACTGAACCGAAGAAGTGGTAGTTAGAAGGGAGTTAGAGCTGCAAGCAGTTTGGTTTGGGAAATTAGACGCGAAATGAAACTGCAAATGCCTTCCAACAGGCTTGGAAAAGTGTGTTCTATATCTCTGCCAAACAAACTCCCCGGAGGTTGAGCTTTCAGAAGCTAGTTTAACTCTAAGGGAGAAAGCAGCAGAATGTGCCTCTCACATCTAGCCTGTAGGAATTCAGGTTGGCAAGTTCTTTGGGGAAGTCCATTGCTGCCTATGGTGGAAACGGCATGGGAGATTTCAGTTTCAAAATCTCGGTGAAAAAGCGTCAGAGAAGCTTCTCCGTTTAGAATCCAGCATATCTCACTGAACCGAAGAAGTGGTAGTTAGAAGGGAGTTAGAGCTGCAAGCAGTTTGGTTTGCGAAATTAGACGCGAAATGAAACTGCAAATGCCTTCCAACAGGCTTGGAAAAGTGTGTTCTATATCTCTGCCAAACAGACTCCCCGGAGGTTGAGCTTTCAGAAGCAAGTTTAACTCTAAGGGAGGAAGCAGCAGAATGTGCCTCTCACATCTAGCCTGTAGGAATTCAGGTTGGCAAGTTCTATGGGGAAGCCCATTGCTGCCTATGGTGGAAACGGCATGGGAGATTTCAGTTTCAAAATCTCTGTGAAAAAGCGTCAAAGAAGCTTCTCCGTTTAGAATCCAGCATATCTCACTGAACCGAAGAAGTGGTAGTTAGAAGGGAGTTAGAGCTGCAAGCAGTTTGGTTTGGGAAATTAGATGCGAAATGACAGTGCAAATGACTTCCAACAGGCTTTGAACAGTGTGTTCTATATCTCTGCCAAACAGACTCCCTGGAGGTTGAGCTTTCAGAAGCTAGTTTAACTCTGAGGGAGGAAGCAGCAGAATGTGCCTCTCACATCTAGCCTGTAGGAATTCAGGTTGGCAAGTTCTATGGGGAAGCCCATTGCTGCCTATGGTGGAAACGGCATGGGAGATTTCAGTTTCAAAATCTCTGTGAAAAAGCGTCAGAGAAGCTTCTCCGTTTAGAATCCAGCATATCTCACTGAACCGAAGAAGTGGTAGTTAGAAGGGAGTTAGAGCTGCAAGCAGTTTGGTTTGGGAAATTAGATGCGAAATGACACTGCAAAGGCCTTTCAACAGGCTTGGAAAAGTGTGTTCTATATCTCTGCCAAACAGACTCCCCGGAGGTTGAGCTTTCAGAAGCAAGCTTAACTCTTAGGGAGGAAGCAGCAGAATGTGCCTCTCACATCTAGCCTGTAGGAATTTAGGTTGGCAAGTTCTATGGGGAAGCCCATTGCTGCCTATGGTGGAAACGGCATGGGAGATTTCAGTTTGAAAATCTCTGTGAAAAAGCGTCAGAGAAGCTTCTCCGTTTAGAATCCAGCATATCTCACTGAACCGAAGAAGTGGTAGTTAGAAGGCAGTTAGAGCTGCAAGCAGTTTGGTTTGGGAAATTAGTTGCGAAATGAAACTGCAAATGCCTTCCAACAGGCTTGGAAAAGTGTGTTCTATATCTCTGCCAAACAGACTCCCCGGAGGTTGAGCTTTCAGAAGCTAGTTTAACTCTAAGGGAGGAAGCAGCAGAATGTGCCTCTCACATCTAGCCTGTAGGAATTCAGGTTGGCAAGTTCTATGGGGAAGCCCATTGCTGCCTATGGTGGAAATGGCATGGGAGATTTCAGTTTCAAAATCTCTGTGAAAAAGCGTCAGAGAAGCTTCTCCGTTTAGAATCCAGCATATCTCACTGAACCGAAAAAGTGGTAGTTAGAAGGGAATTAGAGCTGCAAGCAGTTTGGTTTGGGAAATTAGACGCGAAATGAAACTGCAAATGCCTTCCAACAGGCTTGGAAAAGTGTGTTCTATATCTCTGCCAAACAAACTCCCCGGAGGTTGAGCTTTCAGAAGCAAGTTTAACTCTAAGGGAGGAAGCAGCAGAATGTGCCTCTCACATCTAGCCTGTAGGAATTCAGGTTGGCAAGTTCTATGGGGAAGCCCATTGCTGCCTATGGTGGAAACGGCATGGGAGATTTCAGTTTCAAAATCTCTGTGAAAAAGCGTCAGAGAAGCTTCTCCGTTTAGAATCCAGCATATCTCACTGAACCGAAGAAGTGGTAGTTAGAAGGGAGTTAGAGCTGCAAGCAGTTTGGTTTGGGAAATTAGACGCGAAATGAAACTGCAAATGCCTTCCAACAGGCTTGGAAAAGTGTGTTCTATATCTCTGCCAAACAGACTCCCCGGAGGTTGAGCTTTCAGAAGCCAGTTTAACTCTAAGGGAGGAAGCAGCAGAATGTGCCTCTCACATCTAGCCTGTAGGAATTCAGGTTGGCAAGTTCTATGGGGAAGCCCATTACTGCCTAAGGTGGAAACGGCATGGGAGATTTCAGTTTCAAAATCTCTGTGAAAAAGCGTCAGAGAAGCTTCTCCGTTTAGAATCCAGCATATCTCACTGAACCGAAGAAGTGGTAGTTAGAAGGGAGTTAGAGCTGCAAGCAGTTTGGTTTGGGAAATTAGATGCGAAATGACACTGCAAAGGCCTTCCAACAGGCTTGGAAAAGTGTATTCTATATCTCTGCCAAACAGAGTCCCCGGAGGTTGAGCTTTCAGAAGCAAGCTTAACTGTTAGGGAGGAAGCAGCAGAATGTGCCTCTCACATCTAGCCTGTAGGAATTCAGGTTGGCAAGTTCTATGGGGAAGCCCATTGCTGCCTATGGTGGAAACGGCATGGGAGATTTCAGTTTCAAAATCTCTGTAAAAAAGCGTCAGAGAAGCTTCTCCGTTTAGAATCCAGCATATCTCACTGAACCGAAGAAGTGGTAGTTAGAAGGGAGTTAGAGCTGCAAGCAGTTTGGTTTGGGAAATTAGACGCGAAATGAAACTGCAAATGCCTTCCAACAGGCTTGGAAAAGTGTGTTCTATATCTCTGCCAAACAAACTCCCCGGAGGTTGAGCTTTCAGAAGCAAGTTTAACTCTAAGGGAGGAAGCAGCAGAATGTGCCTCTCACATCTAGCCTGTAGGAATTCAGGTTGGCAAGTTCTATGGGGAAGCCCATTGCTGCCTATGGTGGAAACGGCATGGGAGATTTCAGTTTCAAAATCTCTGTGAAAAAGCGTCAGAGAAGCTTCTCCGTTTAGAATCCAGCATATCTCACTGAACCGAAGAAGTGGTAGTTAGAAGGGAGTTAGAGCTGCAAGCAGTTTGGTTTGGGAAATTAGACGCGAAATGAAACTGCAAATGCCTTCCAACAGGCTTGGAAAAGTGTGTTTTATATCTCTGCCAAACAGACTCCCCGGAGGTTGAGCTTTCAGAAGCCAGTTTAACTCTAAGGGAGGAAGCAGCAGAATGTGCCTCTCACATCTAGCCTGTAGGAATTCAGGTTGGCAAGTTCTATGGGGAAGCCCATTGCTGCCTAAGGTGGAAACGGCATGGGAGATTTCAGTTTCAAAATCTCTGTGAAAAAGCGTCAGAGAAGCTTCTCCGTTTAGAATCCAGCATATCTCACTGAACCGAAGAAGTGGTAGTTAGAAGGGAGTTAGAGCTGCAAGCAGTTTGGTTTGGGAAATTAGACGCGAAATGAAACTGCAAATGCCTTCCAACAGGCTTGGAAAAGTGTGTTCTATATCTCTGACAAACAGAGTCCCCGGAGGTTGAGCTTTCAGAAGCTAGTTTAACTCTAAGGGAGGAAGCAGCAGAATGTGCCTCTCACATCTAGCCTGTAGCAATTCAGGTTGGCAAGTTCTATGGGGAAGCCCATTGGCGCCTTCGTTGGAAACGGGTTTGGAATTTTCAGTTTCAAAATCTCTGTGAAAAAGCGTCAGAGAAGCTTCTCCGTTTAGAATCCAGCATATCTCACTGAACCGAAGAAGTGTTAGTTAGAAGGGAGTTAGAGCTGCAAGCAGTTTGGTTTGGGAAATTAGACGCGAAATGAAACTGCAAATGCCTTAAAACAGGCTTGGAAAAGTGTGTTCTATATCTCTGCCAAACAGACTCCCCGGAGGTTGAGCTTTCAGAAGCAAGTTTAACTCTAAGGGAGGAAGCACCAGAATGTGCCTCTCACATCTAGCCTGTAGGAATTCAGGTTGGCAAGTTCTATGGGGAAGCCCATTGCTGCCTATGGTGGAAACGGCAAGGGAGATTTCAGCTTCAAAATCTCTGTGAAAAAGCGTCAGAGAAGCTTCTCCGTTTAGAATCCAGCATATCTCACTGAACCGAAGAAGTATTAGTTAGAAGGGAGTTAGAGCTGCAAGCAGTTTGGTTTGGGAAATTAGACACGAAATGAAACTGCAAATGCCTTCCAACAGGCTTGGAAAAGTGTGTTCTATATCTCTGCCAAACAAACTCCCCGGAGGTTGAGCTTTCAGAAGCTAGTTTAACTCTAAGGGAGAAAGCAGCAGAATGTGCCTCTCACATCTAGCCTGTAGGAATTCAGGTTGGCAAGTTCTATGGGGAAGCCCATTGCTGCCTATGGTGGAAACGGCATGGGAGATTTCAGTTTCAAAATCTCTGTAAAAAAGCGTCAGAGAAGCTTCTCCGTTTAGAATCCAGCATATCTCACTGAACCGAAGAAGTGGTAGTTAGAAGGGAGTTAGAGCTGCAAGCAGTTTGGTTTGGGAAATTAGTTGCGAAATGAAACTGCAAATGCCTTCCAACAGGCTTGGAAAAGTGTGTTCTATATCTCTGCCAAACAGACTCCCCGGAGGTTGAGCTTTCAGAAGCAAGCTTAACTCTTAGGGAGGAAGCAGCAGAATGTGCCTCTCACATCTAGCCTGTAGGAATTTAGGTTGGCAAGTTCTATGGGGAAGCCCATTGCTGCCTATGGTGGAAACGGCATGGGAGATTTCAGTTTGAAAATCTCTGTGAAAAAGCGTCAGAGAAGCTTCTCCGTTTAGAATCCAGCATATCTCACTGAACCGAAGAAGTGGTAGTTAGAAGGCAGTTAGAGCTGCAAGCAGTTTGGTTTGGGAAATTAGTTGCGAAATGAAACTGCAAATGCCTTCCAACAGGCTTGGAAAAGTGTGTTCTATATCTCTGCCAAACAGACTCCCCGGAGGTTGAGCTTTCAGAAGCTAGTTTAACTCTAAGGGAGGAAGCAGCAGAATGTGCCTCTCACATCTAGCCTGTAGGAATTCAGGTTGGCAAGTTCTATGGGGAAGCCCATTGCTGCCTATGGTGGAAATGGCATGGGAGATTTCAGTTTCAAAATCTCTGTGAAAAAGCGTCAGAGAAGCTTCTCCGTTTAGAATCCAGCATATCTCACTGAACCGAAAAAGTGGTAGTTAGAAGGGAATTAGAGCTGCAAGCAGTTTGGTTTGGGAAATTAGACGCGAAATGAAACTGCAAATGCCTTCCAACAGGCTTGGAAAATTGTGTTCTATATCTCTGCCAAACAAACTCCCCGGAGGTTGAGCTTTCAGAAGCAAGTTTAACTCTAAGGGAGGAAGCAGCAGAATGTGCCTCTCACATCTAGCCTGTAGGAATTCAGGTTGGCAAGTTCTATGGGGAAGCCCATTGCTGCCTATGGTGGAAACGGCATGGGAGATTTCAGTTTCAAAATCTCTGTGAAAAAGCGTCAGAGAAGCTTCTCCGTTTAGAATCCAGCATATCTCACTGAACCGAAGAAGTGGTAGTTAGAAGGGAGTTAGAGCTGCAAGCAGTTTGGTTTGGGAAATTAGACGCGAAATGAAACTGCAAATGCCTTCCAACAGGCTTGGAAAAGTGTGTTCTATATCTCTGCCAAACAGACTCCCCGGAGGTTGAGCTTTCAGAAGCCAGTTTAACTCTAAGGGAGGAAGCAGCAGAATGTGCCTCTCACATCTAGCCTGTAGGAATTCAGGTTGGCAAGTTCTATGGGGAAGCCCATTACTGCCTAAGGTGGAAACGGCATGGGAGATTTCAGTTTCAAAATCTCTGTGAAAAAGCGTCAGAGAAGCTTCTCCGTTTAGAATCCAGCATATCTCACTGAACCGAAGAAGTGGTAGTTAGAAGGGAGTTAGAGCTGCAAGCAGTTTGGTTTGGGAAATTAGATGCGAAATGACACTGCAAAGGCCTTCCAACAGGCTTGGAAAAGTGTATTCTATATCTCTGCCAAACAGAGTCCCCGGAGGTTGAGCTTTCAGAAGCAAGCTTAACTGTTAGGGAGGAAGCAGCAGAATGTGCCTCTCACATCTAGCCTGTAGGAATTCAGGTTGGCAAGTTCTATGGGGAAGCCCATTGCTGCCTATGGTGGAAACGGCATGGGAGATTTCAGTTTCAAAATCTCTGTAAAAAAGCGTCAGAGAAGCTTCTCCGTTTAGAATCCAGCATATCTCACTGAACCGAAGAAGTGGTAGTTAGAAGGGAGTTAGAGCTGCAAGCAGTTTGGTTTGGGAAATTAGACGCGAAATGAAACTGCAAATGCCTTCCAACAGGCTTGGAAAAGTGTGTTCTATATCTCTGCCAAACAAACTCCCCGGAGGTTGAGCTTTCAGAAGCAAGTTTAACTCTAAGGGAGGAAGCAGCAGAATGTGCCTCTCACATCTAGCCTGTAGGAATTCAGGTTGGCAAGTTCTATGGGGAAGCCCATTGCTGCCTATGGTGGAAACGGCATGGGAGATTTCAGTTTCAAAATCTCTGTGAAAAAGCGTCAGAGAAGCTTCTCCGTTTAGAATCCAGCATATCTCACTGAACCGAAGAAGTGGTAGTTAGAAGGGAGTTAGAGCTGCAAGCAGTTTGGTTTGGGAAATTAGACGCGAAATGAAACTGCAAATGCCTTCCAACAGGCTTGGAAAAGTGTGTTTTATATCTCTGCCAAACAGACTCCCCGGAGGTTGAGCTTTCAGAAGCCAGTTTAACTCTAAGGGAGGAAGCAGCAGAATGTGCCTCTCACATCTAGCCTGTAGGAATTCAGGTTGGCAAGTTCTATGGGGAAGCCCATTGCTGCCTAAGGTGGAAACGGCATGGGAGATTTCAGTTTCAAAATCTCTGTGAAAAAGCGTCAGAGAAGCTTCTCCGTTTAGAATCCAGCATATCTCACTGAACCGAAGAAGTGGTAGTTAGAAGGGAGTTAGAGCTGCAAGCAGTTTGGTTTGGGAAATTAGACGCGAAATGAAACTGCAAATGCCTTCCAACAGGCTTGGAAAAGTGTGTTCTATATCTCTGACAAACAGAGTCCCCGGAGGTTGAGCTTTCAGAAGCTAGTTTAACTCTAAGGGAGGAAGCAGCAGAATGTGCCTCTCACATCTAGCCTGTAGCAATTCAGGTTGGCAAGTTCTATGGGGAAGCCCATTGGCGCCTTCGTTGGAAACGGGTTTGGAATTTTCAGTTTCAAAATCTCTGTGAAAAAGCGTCAGAGAAGCTTCTCCGTTTAGAATCCAGCATATCTCACTGAACCGAAGAAGTGTTAGTTAGAAGGGAGTTAGAGCTGCAAGCAGTTTGGTTTGGGAAATTAGACGCGAAATGAAACTGCAAATGCCTTAAAACAGGCTTGGAAAAGTGTGTTCTATATCTCTGCCAAACAGACTCCCCGGAGGTTGAGCTTTCAGAAGCAAGTTTAACTCTAAGGGAGGAAGCACCAGAATGTGCCTCTCACATCTAGCCTGTAGGAATTCAGGTTGGCAAGTTCTATGGGGAAGCCCATTGCTGCCTATGGTGGAAACGGCAAGGGAGATTTCAGCTTCAAAATCTCTGTGAAAAAGCGTCAGAGAAGCTTCTCCGTTTAGAATCCAGCATATCTCACTGAACCGAAGAAGTATTAGTTAGAAGGGAGTTAGAGCTGCAAGCAGTTTGGTTTGGGAAATTAGACACGAAATGAAACTGCAAATGCCTTCCAACAGGCTTGGAAAAGTGTGTTCTATATCTCTGCCAAACAAACTCCCCGGAGGTTGAGCTTTCAGAAGCTAGTTTAACTCTAAGGGAGAAAGCAGCAGAATGTGCCTCTCACATCTAGCCTGTAGGAATTCAGGTTGGCAAGTTCTATGGGGAAGCCCATTGCTGCCTATGGTGGAAACGGCATGGGAGATTTCAGTTTCAAAATCTCTGTAAAAAAGCGTCAGAGAAGCTTCTCCGTTTAGAATCCAGCATATCTCACTGAACCGAAGAAGTGGTAGTTAGAAGGGAGTTAGAGCTGCAAGCAGTTTGGTTTGGGAAATTAGACGCGAAATGAAACTGCAAATGCCTTCCAACAGGCTTGGAAAAGTGTGTTCTATATCTCTGCCAAACAAACTCCCCGGAGGTTGAGCTTTCAGAAGCAAGTTTAACTCTAAGGGAGGAAGCAGCAGAATGTGCCTCTCACATCTAGCCTGTAGGAATTCAGGTTGGCAAGTTCTATGGGGAAGCCCATTGCTGCCTATGGTGGAAACGGCATGGGAGATTTCAGTTTCAAAATCTCTGTGAAAAAGCGTCAGAGAAGCTTCTCCGTTTAGAATCCAGCATATCTCACTGAACCGAAGAAGTGGTAGTTAGAAGGGAGTTAGAGCTGCAAGCAGTTTGGTTTGGGAAATTAGACGCGAAATGAAACTGCAAATGCCTTCCAACAGGCTTGGAAAAGTGTGTTTTATATCTCTGCCAAACAGACTCCCCGGAGGTTGAGCTTTCAGAAGCCAGTTTAACTCTAAGGGAGGAAGCAGCAGAATGTGCCTCTCACATCTAGCCTGTAGGAATTCAGGTTGGCAAGTTCTATGGGGAAGCCCATTGCTGCCTAAGGTGGAAACGGCATGGGAGATTTCAGTTTCAAAATCTCTGTGAAAAAGCGTCAGAGAAGCTTCTCCGTTTAGAATCCAGCATATCTCACTGAACCGAAGAAGTGGTAGTTAGAAGGGAGTTAGAGCTGCAAGCAGTTTGGTTTGGGAAATTAGACGCGAAATGAAACTGCAAATGCCTTCCAACAGGCTTGGAAAAGTGTGTTCTATATCTCTGCCAAACAAACTCCCCGGAGGTTGAGCTTTCAGAAGCTAGTTTAACTCTAAGGGAGGAAGCAGCAGAATGTGCCTCTCACATCTAGCCTGTAGGAATTCAGGTTGGCAAGTTCTATGGGGAAGCCCATTGCTGCCTATGGTGGAAACGGCATGGGAGATTTCAGTTTCAAAATCTCTGTGAAAAAGCGTCAGAGAAGCTTCTCCGTTTAGAATCCAGCATATCTCACTGAACCGAAGAAGTGGTAGTTAGAAGGGAGTTAGAGCTGCAAGCAGTTTGGTTTGGGAAATTAGACGCGAAATGAAACTGCAAATGCCTTCCAACAGGCTTGGAAAAGTGTGTTCTATATCTCTGCCAAACAGACTCCCCGGAGGTTGAGCTTTCAGAAGCAAGTTTAACTCTAAGGGAGGAAGCAGCAGAATGTGCCTCTCACATCTACCCTGTAGGAATTCAGGTTGGCAAGTTCTATGGGGAAGCCCATTGCTGCCTATGGTGGAAACGGCATGGGAGATTTCAGCTTCAAAATCTCTGTGAAAAAGCGTCAGAGAAGCTTCTCCGTTTAGAATCCAGCATATCTCACTGAACCGAAGAAGTGGTAGTTAGAAGGGAGTTAGAGCTGCAAGCAGTTTGGTTTGGGAAATTAGACGCGAAATGAAACTGCAAATGCCTTCCAACAGGCTTGGAAAAGTGTGTTCTATATCTCTGCCAAACAAACTCCCCGGAGGTTGAGCTTTCAGAAGCTAGTTTAACTCTAAGGGAGAAAGCAGCAGAATGTGCCTCTCACATCTAGCCTGTAGGAATTCAGGTTGGCAAGTTCTTTGGGGAAGCCCATTGCTGCGTATGGTGGAAACGGCATGGGAGATTTCAGTTTCAAAATCTCTGTGAAAAAGCGTCAGAGAAGCTTCTCCGTTTAGAATCCAGCATATCTCACTGAACCGAAGAAGTGGTAGTTAGAAGGGAGTTAGAGCTGCAAGCAGTTTGGTTTGGGAAGTTAGACGCGAAATGAAACTGCAAATGCCTTCCAACAGGCTTGGAAAAGTGTGTTCTATATCACTGCCAAACAAACTCCCCGGAGGTTGAGCTTTCAGAAGCTAGTTTATCTCTAAGGAAGAAAGCAGCAGAATGTGCCTCTCACATCTAGCCTGTAGGAATTCAGGTTGGCAAGTTCTTTGGGGAAGCCCTTTGCTGCCTATGGTGGAAACGGCATGGGAGATTTCAGTTTCAAAATCTCTGTGAAAAAGCGTCAGAGAAGCTTCTCCGTTTAGAATCCAGCATATCTCACTGAACCGAAGAAGTGGTAGTTAGAAGGGAGTTAGAGCTGCAAGCAGTTTGGTTTGGGAAATTAGACGCGAAATGAAACTGCAAATGCCTTCCAACAGGCTTGGAAAAGTGTGTTCTATATCTCTGCCAAACAAACTCCCCGGAGGTTGAGCTTTCAGAAGCTAGTTTAACTCTAAGGGAGAAAGCAGCAGAATGTGCCTCTCACATCTAGCCTGTAGGAATTCAGGTTGGCAAGTTCTATGGGGAAGCCCATTGCTGCCTATGGTGGAAACGGCATGGGAGATTTCAGTTTCAAAATCTCTGTAAAAAAGCGTCAGAGAAGCTTCTCCGTTTAGAATCCAGCATATCTCACTGAACCGAAGAAGTGGTAGTTAGAAGGGAGTTAGAGCTGCAAGCAGTTTGGTTTGGGAAATTAGTTGCGAAATGAAACTGCAAATGCCTTCCAACAGGCTTGGAAAAGTGTGTTCTATATCTCTGCCAAACAGACTCCCCGGAGGTTGAGCTTTCAGAAGCAAGCTTAACTCTTAGGGAGGAAGCAGCAGAATGTGCCTCTCACATCTAGCCTGTAGGAATTTAGGTTGGCAAGTTCTATGGGGAAGCCCATTGCTGCCTATGGTGGAAACGGCATGGGAGATTTCAGTTTGAAAATCTCTGTGAAAAAGCGTCAGAGAAGCTTCTCCGTTTAGAATCCAGCATATCTCACTGAACCGAAGAAGTGGTAGTTAGAAGGCAGTTAGAGCTGCAAGCAGTTTGGTTTGGGAAATTAGTTGCGAAATGAAACTGCAAATGCCTTCCAACAGGCTTGGAAAAGTGTGTTCTATATCTCTGCCAAACAGACTCCCCGGAGGTTGAGCTTTCAGAAGCTAGTTTAACTCTAAGGGAGGAAGCAGCAGAATGTGCCTCTCACATCTAGCCTGTAGGAATTCAGGTTGGCAAGTTCTATGGGGAAGCCCATTGCTGCCTATGGTGGAAATGGCATGGGAGATTTCAGTTTCAAAATCTCTGTGAAAAAGCGTCAGAGAAGCTTCTCCGTTTAGAATCCAGCATATCTCACTGAACCGAAAAAGTGGTAGTTAGAAGGGAATTAGAGCTGCAAGCAGTTTGGTTTGGGAAATTAGACGCGAAATGAAACTGCAAATGCCTTCCAACAGGCTTGGAAAAGTGTGTTCTATATCTCTGCCAAACAAACTCCCCGGAGGTTGAGCTTTCAGAAGCAAGTTTAACTCTAAGGGAGGAAGCAGCAGAATGTGCCTCTCACATCTAGCCTGTAGGAATTCAGGTTGGCAAGTTCTATGGGGAAGCCCATTGCTGCCTATGGTGGAAACGGCATGGGAGATTTCAGTTTCAAAATCTCTGTGAAAAAGCGTCAGAGAAGCTTCTCCGTTTAGAATCCAGCATATCTCACTGAACCGAAGAAGTGGTAGTTAGAAGGGAGTTAGAGCTGCAAGCAGTTTGGTTTGGGAAATTAGACGCGAAATGAAACTGCAAATGCCTTCCAACAGGCTTGGAAAAGTGTGTTCTATATCTCTGCCAAACAGACTCCCCGGAGGTTGAGCTTTCAGAAGCCAGTTTAACTCTAAGGGAGGAAGCAGCAGAATGTGCCTCTCACATCTAGCCTGTAGGAATTCAGGTTGGCAAGTTCTATGGGGAAGCCCATTACTGCCTAAGGTGGAAACGGCATGGGAGATTTCAGTTTCAAAATCTCTGTGAAAAAGCGTCAGAGAAGCTTCTCCGTTTAGAATCCAGCATATCTCACTGAACCGAAGAAGTGGTAGTTAGAAGGGAGTTAGAGCTGCAAGCAGTTTGGTTTGGGAAATTAGATGCGAAATGACACTGCAAAGGCCTTCCAACAGGCTTGGAAAAGTGTATTCTATATCTCTGCCAAACAGAGTCCCCGGAGGTTGAGCTTTCAGAAGCAAGCTTAACTGTTAGGGAGGAAGCAGCAGAATGTGCCTCTCACATCTAGCCTGTAGGAATTCAGGTTGGCAAGTTCTATGGGGAAGCCCATTGCTGCCTATGGTGGAAACGGCATGGGAGATTTCAGTTTCAAAATCTCTGTAAAAAAGCGTCAGAGAAGCTTCTCCGTTTAGAATCCAGCATATCTCACTGAACCGAAGAAGTGGTAGTTAGAAGGGAGTTAGAGCTGCAAGCAGTTTGGTTTGGGAAATTAGACGCGAAATGAAACTGCAAATGCCTTCCAACAGGCTTGGAAAAGTGTGTTCTATATCTCTGCCAAACAAACTCCCCGGAGGTTGAGCTTTCAGAAGCAAGTTTAACTCTAAGGGAGGAAGCAGCAGAATGTGCCTCTCACATCTAGCCTGTAGGAATTCAGGTTGGCAAGTTCTATGGGGAAGCCCATTGCTGCCTATGGTGGAAACGGCATGGGAGATTTCAGTTTCAAAATCTCTGTGAAAAAGCGTCAGAGAAGCTTCTCCGTTTAGAATCCAGCATATCTCACTGAACCGAAGAAGTGGTAGTTAGAAGGGAGTTAGAGCTGCAAGCAGTTTGGTTTGGGAAATTAGACGCGAAATGAAACTGCAAATGCCTTCCAACAGGCTTGGAAAAGTGTGTTTTATATCTCTGCCAAACAGACTCCCCGGAGGTTGAGCTTTCAGAAGCCAGTTTAACTCTAAGGGAGGAAGCAGCAGAATGTGCCTCTCACATCTAGCCTGTAGGAATTCAGGTTGGCAAGTTCTATGGGGAAGCCCATTGCTGCCTAAGGTGGAAACGGCATGGGAGATTTCAGTTTCAAAATCTCTGTGAAAAAGCGTCAGAGAAGCTTCTCCGTTTAGAATCCAGCATATCTCACTGAACCGAAGAAGTGGTAGTTAGAAGGGAGTTAGAGCTGCAAGCAGTTTGGTTTGGGAAATTAGACGCGAAATGAAACTGCAAATGCCTTCCAACAGGCTTGGAAAAGTGTGTTCTATATCTCTGACAAACAGAGTCCCCGGAGGTTGAGCTTTCAGAAGCTAGTTTAACTCTAAGGGAGGAAGCAGCAGAATGTGCCTCTCACATCTAGCCTGTAGCAATTCAGGTTGGCAAGTTCTATGGGGAAGCCCATTGGCGCCTTCGTTGGAAACGGGTTTGGAATTTTCAGTTTCAAAATCTCTGTGAAAAAGCGTCAGAGAAGCTTCTCCGTTTAGAATCCAGCATATCTCACTGAACCGAAGAAGTGTTAGTTAGAAGGGAGTTAGAGCTGCAAGCAGTTTGGTTTGGGAAATTAGACGCGAAATGAAACTGCAAATGCCTTAAAACAGGCTTGGAAAAGTGTGTTCTATATCTCTGCCAAACAGACTCCCCGGAGGTTGAGCTTTCAGAAGCAAGTTTAACTCTAAGGGAGGAAGCACCAGAATGTGCCTCTCACATCTAGCCTGTAGGAATTCAGGTTGGCAAGTTCTATGGGGAAGCCCATTGCTGCCTATGGTGGAAACGGCAAGGGAGATTTCAGCTTCAAAATCTCTGTGAAAAAGCGTCAGAGAAGCTTCTCCGTTTAGAATCCAGCATATCTCACTGAACCGAAGAAGTATTAGTTAGAAGGGAGTTAGAGCTGCAAGCAGTTTGGTTTGGGAAATTAGACACGAAATGAAACTGCAAATGCCTTCCAACAGGCTTGGAAAAGTGTGTTCTATATCTCTGCCAAACAAACTCCCCGGAGGTTGAGCTTTCAGAAGCTAGTTTAACTCTAAGGGAGAAAGCAGCAGAATGTGCCTCTCACATCTAGCCTGTAGGAATTCAGGTTGGCAAGTTCTATGGGGAAGCCCATTGCTGCCTATGGTGGAAACGGCATGGGAGATTTCAGTTTCAAAATCTCTGTAAAAAAGCGTCAGAGAAGCTTCTCCGTTTAGAATCCAGCATATCTCACTGAACCGAAGAAGTGGTAGTTAGAAGGGAGTTAGAGCTGCAAGCAGTTTGGTTTGGGAAATTAGACGCGAAATGAAACTGCAAATGCCTTCCAACAGGCTTGGAAAAGTGTGTTCTATATCTCTGCCAAACAAACTCCCCGGAGGTTGAGCTTTCAGAAGCAAGTTTAACTCTAAGGGAGGAAGCAGCAGAATGTGCCTCTCACATCTAGCCTGTAGGAATTCAGGTTGGCAAGTTCTATGGGGAAGCCCATTGCTGCCTATGGTGGAAACGGCATGGGAGATTTCAGTTTCAAAATCTCTGTGAAAAAGCGTCAGAGAAGCTTCTCCGTTTAGAATCCAGCATATCTCACTGAACCGAAGAAGTGGTAGTTAGAAGGGAGTTAGAGCTGCAAGCAGTTTGGTTTGGGAAATTAGACGCGAAATGAAACTGCAAATGCCTTCCAACAGGCTTGGAAAAGTGTGTTTTATATCTCTGCCAAACAGACTCCCCGGAGGTTGAGCTTTCAGAAGCCAGTTTAACTCTAAGGGAGGAAGCAGCAGAATGTGCCTCTCACATCTAGCCTGTAGGAATTCAGGTTGGCAAGTTCTATGGGGAAGCCCATTGCTGCCTAAGGTGGAAACGGCATGGGAGATTTCAGTTTCAAAATCTCTGTGAAAAAGCGTCAGAGAAGCTTCTCCGTTTAGAATCCAGCATATCTCACTGAACCGAAGAAGTGGTAGTTAGAAGGGAGTTAGAGCTGCAAGCAGTTTGGTTTGGGAAATTAGACGCGAAATGAAACTGCAAATGCCTTCCAACAGGCTTGGAAAAGTGTGTTCTATATCTCTGCCAAACAAACTCCCCGGAGGTTGAGCTTTCAGAAGCTAGTTTAACTCTAAGGGAGGAAGCAGCAGAATGTGCCTCTCACATCTAGCCTGTAGGAATTCAGGTTGGCAAGTTCTATGGGGAAGCCCATTGCTGCCTATGGTGGAAACGGCATGGGAGATTTCAGTTTCAAAATCTCTGTGAAAAAGCGTCAGAGAAGCTTCTCCGTTTAGAATCCAGCATATCTCACTGAACCGAAGAAGTGGTAGTTAGAAGGGAGTTAGAGCTGCAAGCAGTTTGGTTTGGGAAATTAGACGCGAAATGAAACTGCAAATGCCTTCCAACAGGCTTGGAAAAGTGTGTTCTATATCTCTGCCAAACAGACTCCCCGGAGGTTGAGCTTTCAGAAGCAAGTTTAACTCTAAGGGAGGAAGCAGCAGAATGTGCCTCTCACATCTACCCTGTAGGAATTCAGGTTGGCAAGTTCTATGGGGAAGCCCATTGCTGCCTATGGTGGAAACGGCATGGGAGATTTCAGCTTCAAAATCTCTGTGAAAAAGCGTCAGAGAAGCTTCTCCGTTTAGAATCCAGCATATCTCACTGAACCGAAGAAGTGGTAGTTAGAAGGGAGTTAGAGCTGCAAGCAGTTTGGTTTGGGAAATTAGACGCGAAATGAAACTGCAAATGCCTTCCAACAGGCTTGGAAAAGTGTGTTCTATATCTCTGCCAAACAAACTCCCCGGAGGTTGAGCTTTCAGAAGCTAGTTTAACTCTAAGGGAGAAAGCAGCAGAATGTGCCTCTCACATCTAGCCTGTAGGAATTCAGGTTGGCAAGTTCTTTGGGGAAGCCCATTGCTGCGTATGGTGGAAACGGCATGGGAGATTTCAGTTTCAAAATCTCTGTGAAAAAGCGTCAGAGAAGCTTCTCCGTTTAGAATCCAGCATATCTCACTGAACCGAAGAAGTGGTAGTTAGAAGGGAGTTAGAGCTGCAAGCAGTTTGGTTTGGGAAGTTAGACGCGAAATGAAACTGCAAATGCCTTCCAACAGGCTTGGAAAAGTGTGTTCTATATCACTGCCAAACAAACTCCCCGGAGGTTGAGCTTTCAGAAGCTAGTTTATCTCTAAGGAAGAAAGCAGCAAAATGTGCCTCTCACATCTAGCCTGTAGGAATTCAGGTTGGCAAGTTCTTTGGGGAAGCCCTTTGCTGCCTATGGTGGAAACGGCATGGGAGATTTCAGTTTCAAAATCTCTGTGAAAAAGCGTCAGAGAAGCTTCTCCGTTTAGAATCCAGCATATCTCACTGAACCGAAGAAGTGGTAGTTAGAAGGGAGTTAGAGCTGCAAGCAGTTTGGTTTGGGAAATTAGATGCGAAATGACACTGCAAAGGCCTTTCAACAGGCTTGGAAAAGTGTGTTCTATATCTCTGCCAAACAGATTCCCCGGAGGTTGAGCTTTCAGAAGCAAGCTTAACTGTTAGGGAGGAAGCAGCAGAATGTGCCTCTCACATCTAGCCTGTAGGAATTTAGGTTGGCAAGTTCTATGGGGAAGCCCATTGCTGCCTATGGTGGAAACGGCATGGGAGATTTCAGTTTCAAAATCTCTGTGAAAAAGCGTCAGAGAAGCTTCTCCGTTTAGAATCCAGCATATCTCACTGAACCGAAGAAGTGGTAGTTAGAAGGCAGTTAGAGCTGCAAGCAGTTTGGTTTGGGAAATTAGTTGCGAAATGAAACTGCAAATGCCTTCCAACAGGCTTGGAAAAGTGTGTTCTATATCTCTGCCAAACAGACTCCCCGGAGGTTGAGCTTTCAGAAGCTAGTTTAACTCTAAGGGAGGAAGCAGCAGAATGTGCCTCTCACATCTAGCCTGTAGGAATTCAGGTTGGCAAGTTCTATGGGGAAGCCCATTGCTGCCTATGGTGGAAATGGCATGGGAGATTTCAGTTTCAAAATCTCTGTGAAAAAGCGTCAGAGAAGCTTCTCCGTTTAGAATCCAGCATATCTCACTGAACCGAAAAAGTGGTAGTTAGAAGGGAATTAGAGCTGCAAGCAGTTTGGTTTGGGAAATTAGACGCGAAATGAAACTGCAAATGCCTTCCAACAGGCTTGGAAAAGTGTGTTCTATATCTCTGCCAAACAAACTCCCCGGAGGTTGAGCTTTCAGAAGCAAGTTTAACTCTAAGGGAGGAAGCAGCAGAATGTGCCTCTCACATCTAGCCTGTAGGAATTCAGGTTGGCAAGTTCTATGGGGAAGCCCATTGCTGCCTATGGTGGAAACGGCATGGGAGATTTCAGTTTCAAAATCTCTGTGAAAAAGCGTCAGAGAAGCTTCTCCGTTTAGAATCCAGCATATCTCACTGAACCGAAGAAGTGGTAGTTAGAAGGGAGTTAGAGCTGCAAGCAGTTTGGTTTGGGAAATTAGACGCGAAATGAAACTGCAAATGCCTTCCAACAGGCTTGGAAAAGTGTGTTCTATATCTCTGCCAAACAGACTCCCCGGAGGTTGAGCTTTCAGAAGCCAGTTTAACTCTAAGGGAGGAAGCAGCAGAATGTGCCTCTCACATCTAGCCTGTAGGAATTCAGGTTGGCAAGTTCTATGGGGAAGCCCATTACTGCCTAAGGTGGAAACGGCATGGGAGATTTCAGTTTCAAAATCTCTGTGAAAAAGCGTCAGAGAAGCTTCTCCGTTTAGAATCCAGCATATCTCACTGAACCGAAGAAGTGGTAGTTAGAAGGGAGTTAGAGCTGCAAGCAGTTTGGTTTGGGAAATTAGATGCGAAATGACACTGCAAAGGCCTTCCAACAGGCTTGGAAAAGTGTATTCTATATCTCTGCCAAACAGAGTTCCCGGAGGTTGAGCTTTCAGAAGCAAGCTTAACTGTTAGGGAGGAAGCAGCAGAATGTGCCTCTCACATCTAGCCTGTAGGAATTCAGGTTGGCAAGTTCTATGGGGAAGCCCATTGCTGCCTATGGTGGAAACGGCATGGGAGATTTCAGTTTCAAAATCTCTGTAAAAAAGCGTCAGAGAAGCTTCTCCGTTTAGAATCCAGCATATCTCACTGAACCGAAGAAGTGGTAGTTAGAAGGGAGTTAGAGCTGCAAGCAGTTTGGTTTGGGAAATTAGACGCGAAATGAAACTGCAAATGCCTTCCAACAGGCTTGGAAAAGTGTGTTCTATATCTCTGCCAAACAAACTCCCCGGAGGTTGAGCTTTCAGAAGCAAGTTTAACTCTAAGGGAGGAAGCAGCAGAATGTGCCTCTCACATCTAGCCTGTAGGAATTCAGGTTGGCAGGTTCTATGGGGAAGCCCATTGCTGCCTATGGTGGAAACGGCATGGGAGATTTCAGTTTCAAAATCTCTGTGAAAAAGCGTCAGAGAAGCTTCTCCGTTTAGAATCCAGCATATCTCACTGAACCGAAGAAGTGGTAGTTAGAAGGGAGTTAGAGCTGCAAGCAGTTTGGTTTGGGAAATTAGACGCGAAATGAAACTGCAAATGCCTTCCAACAGGCTTGGAAAAGTGTGTTTTATATCTCTGCCAAACAGACTCCCCGGAGGTTGAGCTTTCAGAAGCCAGTTTAACTCTAAGGGAGGAAGCAGCAGAATGTGCCTCTCACATCTAGCCTGTAGGAATTCAGGTTGGCAAGTTCTATGGGGAAGCCCATTGCTGCCTAAGGTGGAAACGGCATGGGAGATTTCAGTTTCAAAATCTCTGTGAAAAAGCGTCAGAGAAGCTTCTCAGTTTAGAATCCAGCATATCTCACTGAACCGAAGAAGTGGTAGTTAGAAGGGAGTTAGAGCTGCAAGCAGTTTGGTTTGGGAAATTAGACGCGAAATGAAACTGCAAATGCCTTCCAACAGGCTTGGAAAAGTGTGTTCTATATCTCTGCCAAACAGAGTCCCCGGAGGTTGAGCTTTCAGAAGCAAGTTTAACTCTAAGGGAGGAAGCAGCAGAATGTGCCTCTCACATCTAGCCTGTAGGAATTCAGGTTGGCAAGTTCTATGGGGAAGCCCATTGGCGCCTTCGTTGGAAACGGGTTTGGAAATTTCAGTTTCAAAATCTCTGTGAAACAGCGTCAGAGAAGCTTCTCCGTTTAGAATCCAGCATATCTCACTGAACCGAAGAAGTGTTAGTTAGAAGGGAGTTAGAGCTGCAAGCAGTTTGGTTTGGGAAATTAGACGCGAAATGAAACTGCAAATGCCTTCCAACAGGCTTGGAAAAGTGTGTTCTATATCTTTGCCAAACAGACTCCCCGGAGGTTGAGCTTTCAGAAGCCAGTTTAACTCTAAGGGAGGAAGCAGCAGAATGTGCCTCTCACATCTAGCCTGTAGGAATTCAGGTTGGCAAGTTCTATGGGGAAGCCCATTGCTGCCTATGGTGGAAACGGCATGGGAGATTTCAGCTTCAAAATCTCTGTGAAAAAGCGACAGAGAAGCTTCTCCGTTTAGAATCCAGCATATCTCACTGAACCGAAGAAGTGGTAGTTAGAAGGGAGTTAGAGCTGCAAGCAGTTTGGTTTGGGAAATTAGACGCGAAATGAAACTGCAAATGCCTTCCAACAGGCTTGGAAAAGTGTGTTCTATATCTCTGCCAAACAGACTCACAGGAGGTTGAGCTTTCAGAAGCAAGTTTAACTCTAAGGGAGGAAGCAGCAGAATGTGCCTCTCACATCTAGCCTGTAGGAATTCAGGTTGGCAAGTTCTATGGGGAAGCCCATTGCTGCCTATGGTGGAAACGGCATGGGAGATTTCAGCTTCAAAATCTCTGTGAAAAAGCGACAGAGAAGCTTCTCCGTTTAGAATCCAGCATATCTCACTGAACCGAAGAAGTGGTAGTTAGAAGGGAGTTAGAGCTGCAAGCAGTTTGGTTTGGGAAATTAGACGCGAAATGAAACTGCAAATGCCTTCCAACAGGCTTGGAAAAGTGTGTTCTATATCTCTGCCAAACAAACTCCCCGGAGGTTGAGCTTTCAGAAGCTAGTTTAACTCTAAGGGAGAAAGCAGCAGAATGTGCCTCTCACATCTAGCCTGTAGGAATTCAGGTTGGCAAGTTCTTTGGGGAAGCCCAGTGCTGCCTATGGTGGAAACGGCATGGGAGATTTCAGTTTCAAAATCTCGGTGAAAAAGCGTCAGAGAAGCTTCTCCGTTTAGAATCCAGCATATCTCACTGAACCGAAGAAGTGGTAGTTGGAAGGGAGTTAGAGCTGCAAGCAGTTTGGTTTGCGAAATTAGACGCGAAATGAAACTGCAAATGCCTTCCAACAGGCTTGGAAAAGTGTGTTCTATATCTCTGCCAAACAGACTCCCCGGAGGTTGAGCTTTCAGAAGCAAGTTTAACTCTAAGGGAGGAAGCAGCAGAATGTGCCTCTCACATCTAGCCTGTAGGAATTCAGGTTGGCAAGTTCTATGGGGAAGCCCATTGCTGCCTATGGTGGAAACGGCATGGGAGATTTCAGCTTCAAAATCTCTGTGAAAAAGCGACAGAGAAGCTTCTCCGTTTAGAATCCAGCATATCTCACTGAACCGAAGAAGTGGTAGTTAGAAGGGAGTTAGAGCTGCAAGCAGTTTGGTTTGGGAAATTAGACGCGAAATGAAACTGCAAATGCCTTCCAACAGGCTTGGAAAAGTGTGTTCTATATCTCTGCCAAACAAACTCCCCGGAGGTTGAGCTTTCAGAAGCTAGTTTAACTCTAAGGGAGAAAGCAGCAGAATGTGCCTCTCACATCTAGCCTGTAGGAATTCAGGTTGGCAAGTTCTTTGGGGAAGTCCATTGCTGCCTATGGTGGAAACGGCATGGGAGATTTCAGTTTCAAAATCTCGGTGAAAAAGCGTCAGAGAAGCTTCTCCGTTTAGAATCCAGCATATCTCACTGAACCGAAGAAGTGGTAGTTAGAAGGGAGTTAGAGCTGCAAGCAGTTTGGTTTGCGAAATTAGACGCGAAATGAAACTGCAAATGCCTTCCAACAGGCTTGGAAAAGTGTGTTCTATATCTCTGCCAAACAGACTCCCCGGAGGTTGAGCTTTCAGAAGCAAGTTTAACTCTAAGGGAGGAAGCAGCAGAATGTGCCTCTCACATCTAGCCTGTAGGAATTCAGGTTGGCAAGTTCTATGGGGAAGCCCATTGCTGCCTATGGTGGAAACGGCATGGGAGATTTCAGTTTCAAAATCTCTGTGAAAAAGCGTCAAAGAAGCTTCTCCGTTTAGAATCCAGCATATCTCACTGAACCGAAGAAGTGGTAGTTAGAAGGGAGTTAGAGCTGCAAGCAGTTTGGTTTGGGAAATTAGATGCGAAATGACAGTGCAAATGACTTCCAACAGGCTTTGAACAGTGTGTTCTATATCTCTGCCAAACAGACTCCCTGGAGGTTGAGCTTTCAGAAGCTAGTTTAACTCTGAGGGAGGAAGCAGCAGAATGTGCCTCTCACATCTAGCCTGTAGGAATTCAGGTTGGCAAGTTCTATGGGGAAGCCCATTGCTGCCTATGGTGGAAACGGCATGGGAGATTTCAGTTTCAAAATCTCTGTGAAAAAGCGTCAGAGAAGCTTCTCCGTTTAGAATCCAGCATATCTCACTGAACCGAAGAAGTGGTAGTTAGAAGGGAGTTAGAGCTGCAAGCAGTTTGGTTTGGGAAATTAGATGCGAAATGACACTGCAAAGGCCTTTCAACAGGCTTGGAAAAGTGTGTTCTATATCTCTGCCAAACAGACTCCCCGGAGGTTGAGCTTTCAGAAGCAAGCTTAACTCTTAGGGAGGAAGCAGCAGAATGTGCCTCTCACATCTAGCCTGTAGGAATTTAGGTTGGCAAGTTCTATGGGGAAGCCCATTGCTGCCTATGGTGGAAACGGCATGGGAGATTTCAGTTTGAAAATCTCTGTGAAAAAGCGTCAGAGAAGCTTCTCCGTTTAGAATCCAGCATATCTCACTGAACCGAAGAAGTGGTAGTTAGAAGGCAGTTAGAGCTGCAAGCAGTTTGGTTTGGGAAATTAGTTGCGAAATGAAACTGCAAATGCCTTCCAACAGGCTTGGAAAAGTGTGTTCTATATCTCTGCCAAACAGACTCCCCGGAGGTTGAGCTTTCAGAAGCTAGTTTAACTCTAAGGGAGGAAGCAGCAGAATGTGCCTCTCACATCTAGCCTGTAGGAATTCAGGTTGGCAAGTTCTATGGGGAAGCCCATTGCTGCCTATGGTGGAAATGGCATGGGAGATTTCAGTTTCAAAATCTCTGTGAAAAAGCGTCAGAGAAGCTTCTCCGTTTAGAATCCAGCATATCTCACTGAACCGAAAAAGTGGTAGTTAGAAGGGAATTAGAGCTGCAAGCAGTTTGGTTTGGGAAATTAGACGCGAAATGAAACTGCAAATGCCTTCCAACAGGCTTGGAAAAGTGTGTTCTATATCTCTGCCAAACAAACTCCCCGGAGGTTGAGCTTTCAGAAGCAAGTTTAACTCTAAGGGAGGAAGCAGCAGAATGTGCCTCTCACATCTAGCCTGTAGGAATTCAGGTTGGCAAGTTCTATGGGGAAGCCCATTGCTGCCTATGGTGGAAACGGCATGGGAGATTTCAGTTTCAAAATCACTGTGAAAAAGCGTCAGAGAAGCTTCTCCGTTTAGAATCCAGCATATCTCACTGAACCGAAGAAGTGGTAGTTAGAAGGGAGTTAGAGCTGCAAGCAGTTTGGTTTGGGAAATTAGACGCGAAATGAAACTGCAAATGCCTTCCAACAGGCTTGGAAAAGTGTGTTCTATATCTCTGCCAAAGAGACTCCCCGGAGGTTGAGCTTTCAGAAGCCAGTTTAACTCTAAGGGAGGAAGCAGCAGAATGTGCCTCTCACATCTAGCCTGTAGGAATTCAGGTTGGCAAGTTCTATGGGGAAGCCCATTACTGCCTAAGGTGGAAACGGCATGGGAGATTTCAGTTTCAAAATCTCTGTGAAAAAGCGTCAGAGAAGCTTCTCCGTTTAGAATCCAGCATATCTCACTGAACCGAAGAAGTGGTAGTTAGAAGGGAGTTAGAGCTGCAAGCAGTTTGGTTTGGGAAATTAGACGCGAAATGAAACTGCAAATGCCTTCCAACAGGCTTGGAAAAGTGTGTTTTATATCTCTGCCAAACAGACTCCCCGGAGGTTGAGCTTTCAGAAGCCAGTTTAACTCTAAGGGAGGAAGCAGCAGAATGTGCCTCTCACATCTAGCCTGTAGGAATTCAGGTTGGCAAGTTCTATGGGGAAGCCCATTGCTGCCTAAGGTGGAAACGGCATGGGAGATTTCAGTTTCAAAATCTCTGTGAAAAAGCGTCAGAGAAGCTTCTCCGTTTAGAATCCAGCATATCTCACTGAACCGAAGAAGTGGTAGTTAGAAGGGAGTTAGAGCTGCAAGCAGTTTGGTTTGGGAAATTAGACGCGAAATGAAACTGCAAATGCCTTCCAACAGGCTTGGAAAAGTGTGTTCTATATCTCTGCCAAACAAACTCCCCGGAGGTTGGGCTTTCAGAAGCTAGTTTAACTCTAAGGGAGGAAGCAGCAGAATGTGCCTCTCACATCTAGCCTGTAGGAATTCAGGTTGGCAAGTTCTATGGGGAAGCCCATTGCTGCCTATGGTGGAAACGGCATGGGAGATTTCAGTTTCAAAATCTCTGTGAAAAAGCGTCAGAGAAGCTTCTCCGTTTAGAATCCAGCATATCTCACTGAACCGAAGAAGTGGTAGTTAGAAGGGAGTTAGAGCTGCAAGCAGTTTGGTTTGGGAAATTAGACGCGAAATGAAACTGCAAATGCCTTCCAACAGGCTTGGAAAAGTGTGTTCTATATCTCTGCCAAACAGACTCCCCGGAGGTTGAGCTTTCAGAAGCAAGTTTAACTCTAAGGGAGGAAGCAGCAGAATGTGCCTCTCACATCTAGCCTGTAGGAATTCAGGTTGGCAAGTTCTATGGGGAAGCCCATTGGCGCCTTCGTTGGAAACGGGTTTGGAAATTTCAGTTTCAAAATCTCTGTGAAACAGCGTCAGAGAAGCTTCTCCGTTTAGAATCCAGCATATCTCACTGAACCGAAGAAGTGTTAGTTAGAAGGGAGTTAGAGCTGCAAGCAGTTTGGTTTGGGAAATTAGACGCGAAATGAAACTGCAAATGCCTTCCAACAGGCTTGGAAAAGTGTGTTCTATATCTTTGCCAAACAGACTCCCCGGAGGTTGAGCTTTCAGAAGCAAGTTTAACTCTAAGGGAGGAAGCAGCAGAATGTGCCTCTCACATCTACCCTGTAGGAATTCAGGTTGGCAAGTTCTATGGGGAAGCCCATTGCTGCCTATGGTGGAAACGGCATGGGAGATTTCAGCTTCAAAATCTCTGTGAAAAAGCGTCAGAGAAGCTTCTCCGTTTAGAATCCAGCATATCTCACTGAACCGAAGAAGTGGTAGTTAGAAGGGAGTTAGAGCTGCAAGCAGTTTGGTTTGGGAAATTAGACGCGAAATGAAACTGCAAATGCCTTCCAACAGGCTTGGAAAAGTGTGTTCTATATCTCTGCCAAACAAACTCCCCGGAGGTTGAGCTTTCAGAAGCTAGTTTAACTCTAAGGGAGAAAGCAGCAGAATGTGCCTCTCACATCTAGCCGGTAGGAATTCAGGTTGGCAAGTTCTTTGTGGAAGCCCATTGCTGCCTATGGTGGAAACGGCATGGGAGATTTCAGTTTCAAAATCTCGGTGAAAAAGCGTCAGAGAAGCTTCTCCGTTTAGAATCCAGCATATCTCACTGAACCGAAGAAGTGGTAGTTAGAAGGGAGTTAGAGCTGCAAGCAGTTTGGTTTGGGAAATTAGACGCGAAATGAAACTGCAAATGCCTTCCAACAGGCTTGGAAAAGTGTGTTCTATATCTCTGCCAAACAGAGTCCCCGGAGGTTGAGCTTTCAGAAGCAAGTTTAACTCTAAGGGAGGAAGCAGCAGAATGTGCCTCTCACATCTAGCCTGTAGGAATTCAGGTTGGCAAGTTCTATGGTGAAGCCCATTGCTGCCTATGGTGGAAACGGCATGGGAGATTTCAGCTTCAAAATCTCTGTGAAAAAGCGACAGAGAAGCTTCTCCGTTTAGAATCCAGCATATCTCACTGAACCGAAGAAGTGGTAGTTAGAAGGGAGTTAGAGCTGCAAGCAGTTTGGTTTGGGAAATTAGACGCGAAATGAAACTGCAAATGCCTTCCAACAGGCTTGGAAAAGTGTGTTCTATATCTCTGCCAAACAAACTCCCCGGAGGTTGAGCTTTCAGAAGCTAGTTTAACTCTAAGGGAGAAAGCAGCAGAATGTGCCTCTCACATCTAGCCTGTAGGAATTCAGGTTGGCAAGTTCTTTGGGGAAGCCCAGTGCTGCCTATGGTGGAAACGGCATGGGAGATTTCAGTTTCAAAATCTCGGTGAAAAAGCGTCAGAGAAGCTTCTCCGTTTAGAATCCAGCATATCTCACTGAACCGAAGAAGTGGTAGTTAGAAGGGAGTTAGAGCTGCAAGCAGTTTGGTTTGCGAAATTAGACGCGAAATGAAACTGCAAATGCCTTCCAACAGGCTTGGAAAAGTGTGTTCTATATCTCTGCCAAACAGACTCCCCGGAGGTTGAGCTTTCAGAAGCAAGTTTAACTCTAAGGGAGGAAGCAGCAGAATGTGCCTCTCACATCTAGCCTGTAGGAATTCAGGTTGGCAAGTTCTATGGGGAAGCCCATTGCTGCCTATGGTGGAAACGGCATGGGAGATTTCAGCTTCAAAATCTCTGTGAAAAAGCGACAGAGAAGCTTCTCCGTTTAGAATCCAGCATATCTCACTGAACCGAAGAAGTGGTAGTTAGAAGGGAGTTAGAGCTGCAAGCAGTTTGGTTTGGGAAATTAGACGCGAAATGAAACTGCAAATGCCTTCCAACAGGCTTGGAAAAGTGTGTTCTATATCTCTGCCAAACAGACTACTCGGAGGTTGAGCTTTCAGAAGCAAGTTTAACTCTAAGGGAGAAAGCAGCAGAATGTGCCTCTCACATCTAGCCTGTAGGAATTCAGGTTGGCAAGTTCTATGGGGAAGCCCATTGCTGCCTATGGTGGAAACGGCAAGGGAGATTTCAGCTTCAAAATCTCTGTGAAAAAGCGTCAGAGAAGCTTCTCCGTTTAGAATCCAGCATATCTCACTGAACCGAAGAAGTGGTAGTTAGAAGGGAGTTAGAGCTGCCAGCAGTTTGGTTTGGGAAGTTAGACGCGAAATGAAACTGCAAATGCCTTCCAACAGGCTTGGAAAAGTGTGTTCTATATCTCTGCCAAACAAACACCCCGGAGGTTGAGCTTTCAGAAGCTAGTTTATCTCTAAGGGAGAAAGCAGCAGAATGTGCCTCTCACATCTAGCCTGTAGGAATTCAGGTTGGCAAGTTCTTTGGGGAAGCCCATTGCTGCCTATGGTGGAAACGGCATGGGAGATTTCAGTTTCAAAATCTCTGTGAAAAAGCGTCAGAGAAGCTTCTCCGTTTAGAATCCAGCATATCTCACTGAACCGAAGAAGTGGTAGTTAGAAGGGAGTTAGAGCTGCAAGCAGTTTGGTTTGGGAAATTAGATGCGAAATGACACTGCAAAGGCCTTTCAACAGGCTTTGAACAGTGTGTTCTATATCTCTGCCAAACAGACTCCCCGGAGGTTGAGCTTTCAGAAGCAAGCCTAACTCTTAGGGAGGAAGCAGCAGAATGTGCCTCTCACATCTAGCCTGTAGGAATTTAGGTTGGCAAGTTCTATGGGGAAGCCCAATGCTGCCTATGGTGGAAACGGCATGGGAGATTTCAGTTTCAAAATCTCTGTGAAAAACGTCAGAGAAGCTTCTCCGTTTAGAATCCAGCATATCTCACTGAACCGAAGAAGTGGTAGTTAGAAGGGAGTTAGAGCTGCAAGCAGTTTGGTTTGGGAAATTAGACGCGAAATGAAACTGCAAATGCCTTCCAACAGGCTTGGAAAAGTGTGTTCTATATCTCTGCCAAACAGACTCCCCGGAGGTTGAGCTTTCAGAAGCAAGTTTAACTCTAAGGGAGGAAGCAGCAGAATGTGCCTCTCACATCTAGCCTGTAGGAATTCAGGTTGGCAAGTTCTATGGGGAAGCCCATTGCTGCCTATGGTGGAAACGGCATGGGAGATTTCAGTTTCAAAATCTCTGTGAAAAAGCGTCAGAGAAGCTTCTCCGTTTAGAATCCAGCATATCTCACTGAACCGAAGAAGTGGTAGTTAGAAGGGAGTTAGAGCTGCAAGCAGTTTGGTTTGGGAAATTAGACGCGAAATGAAACTGCAAATGCCTTCCAACAGGCTTGGAAAAGTGTGTTCTATATCTCTGCCAAACAGACTCCCCGGAGGTTGAGCTTTCAGAAGCCAGTTTAACTCTAAGGGAGGAAGCAGCAGAATGTGCCTCTCACATCTAGCCTGTAGGAATTCAGGTTGGCAAGTTCTATGGGGAAGCCCATTGGCGCCTTCGTTGGAAACGGGTTTGGAAATTTCAGTTTCAAAATCTCTGTGAAACAGCGTCAGAGAAGCTTCTCCGTTTAGAATCCAGCATATCTCACTGAACCGAAGAAGTGGTAGTTAGAAGGGAGTTAGAGCTGCAAGCAGTTTGGTTTGGGAAATTAGACGCGAAATGAAACTGCAAATGCCTTCCAACAGGCTTGGAAAAGTGTGTTTTATATCTCTGCCAAACAGACTCCCCGGAGGTTGAGCTTTCAGAAGCCAGTTTAACTCTAAGGGAGAAAGCAGCAGAATGTGCCTCTCACATCTAGCCTGTAGGAATTCAGGTTGGCAAGTTCTATGGGGAAGCCCATTGCTGCCTAAGGTGGAAACGGCATGGGAGATTTCAGTTTCAAAATCTCTGTGAAAAAGCGTCAGAGAAGCTTCTCCGTTTAGAATCCAGCATATCTCACTGAACCGAAGAAGTGGTAGTTAGAAGGGAGTTAGAGCTGCAAGCAGTTTGGTTTGCGAAATTAGACGCGAAATGAAACTGCAAATGCCTTCCAACAGGCTTGGAAAAGTGTGTTCTATATCTCTGCCAAACAGACTCCCCGGAGGTTGAGCGTTCAGAAGCAAGTTTAACTCTAAGGGAGGAAGCAGCAGAATGTGCCTCTCACATCTAGCCTGTAGGAATTCAGGTTGGCAAGTTCTATGGGGAAGCCCATTGCTGCCTATGGTGGAAACGGCATGGGAGATTTCAGTTTCAAAATCTCTGTGAAAAAGCGTCAAAGAAGCTTCTCCGTTTAGAATCCAGCATATCTCACTGAACCGAAGAAGTGGTAGTTAGAAGGGAGTTAGAGCTGCAAGCAGTTTGGTTTGGGAAATTAGATGCGAAATGACAGTGCAAATGACTTCCAACAGGCTTTGAACAGTGTGTTCTATATCTCTGCCAAACAGACTCCCTGGAGGTTGAGCTTTCAGAAGCTAGTTTAACTCTGAGGGAGGAAGCAGCAGAATGTGCCTCTCACATCTAGCCTGTAGGAATTCAGGTTGGCAAGTTCTATGGGGAAGCCCATTGCTGCCTATGGTGGAAACGGCATGGGAGATTTCAGTTTCAAAATCTCTGTGAAAAAGCGTCAGAGAAGCTTCTCCGTTTAGAATCCAGCATATCTCACTGAACCGAAGAAGTGGTAGTTAGAAGGGAGTTAGAGCTGCAAGCAGTTTGGTTTGGGAAATTAGATGCGAAATGACACTGCAAAGGCCTTTCAACAGGCTTGGAAAAGTGTGTTCTATATCTCTGCCAAACAGACTCCCCGGAGGTTGAGCTTTCAGAAGCAATCTTAACTCTTAGGGAGGAAGCAGCAGAATGTGCCTCTCACATCTAGCCTGTAGGAATTTAGGTTGGCAAGTTCTATGGGGAAGCCCATTGCTGCCTATGGTGGAAACGGCATGGGAGATTTCAGTTTGAAAATCTCTGTGAAAAAGCGTCAGAGAAGCTTCTCCGTTTAGAATCCAGCATATCTCACTGAACCGAAGAAGTGGTAGTTAGAAGGCAGTTAGAGCTGCAAGCAGTTTGGTTTGGGAAATTAGTTGCGAAATGAAACTGCAAATGCCTTCCAACAGGCTTGGAAAAGTGTGTTCTATATCTCTGCCAAACAGACTCCCCGGAGGTTGAGCTTTCAGAAGCTAGTTTAACTCTAAGGGAGGAAGCAGCAGAATGTGCCTCTCACATCTAGCCTGTAGGAATTCAGGTTGGCAAGTTCTATGGGGAAGCCCATTGCTGCCTATGGTGGAAATGGCATGGGAGATTTCAGTTTCAAAATCTCTGTGAAAAAGCGTCAGAGAAGCTTCTCCGTTTAGAATCCAGCATATCTCACTGAACCGAAAAAGTGGTAGTTAGAAGGGAATTAGAGCTGCAAGCAGTTTGGTTTGGGAAATTAGACGCGAAATGAAACTGCAAATGCCTTCCAACAGGCTTGGAAAAGTGTGTTCTATATCTCTGCCAAACAAACTCCCCGGAGGTTGAGCTTTCAGAAGCAAGTTTAACTCTAAGGGAGGAAGCAGCAGAATGTGCCTCTCACATCTAGCCTGTAGGAATTCAGGTTGGCAAGTTCTATGGGGAAGCCCATTGCTGCCTATGGTGGAAACGGCATGGGAGATTTCAGTTTCAAAATCTCTGTGAAAAAGCGTCAGAGAAGCTTCTCCGTTTAGAATCCAGCATATCTCACTGAACCGAAGAAGTGGTAGTTAGAAGGGAGTTAGAGCTGCAAGCAGTTTGGTTTGGGAAATTAGACGCGAAATGAAACTGCAAATGCCTTCCAACAGGCTTGGAAAAGTGTGTTCTATATCTCTGCCAAACAGACTCCCCGGAGGTTGAGCTTTCAGAAGCCAGTTTAACTCTAAGGGAGGAAGCAGCAGAATGTGCCTCTCACATCTAGCCTGTAGGAATTCAGGTTGGCAAGTTCTATGGGGAAGCCCATTACTGCCTAAGGTGGAAACGGCATGGGAGATTTCAGTTTCAAAATCTCTGTGAAAAAGCGTCAGAGAAGCTTCTCCGTTTAGAATCCAGCATATCTCACTGAACCGAAGAAGTGGTAGTTAGAAGGGAGTTAGAGCTGCAAGCAGTTTGGTTTGGGAAATTAGACGCGAAATGACACTGCAAATGCCTTCCAACAGGCTTGGAAAAGTGTGTTCTATATCTCTGCCAAACAAACTCCCCGGAGGTTGAGCTTTCAGAAGCAAGTTTAACTCTAAGGGAGGAAGCAGCAGAATGTGCCTCTCACATCTAGCCTGTAGGAATTCAGGTTGGCAAGTTCTATGGGGAAGCCCATTGCTGCCTATGGTGGAAACGGCATGGGAGATTTCAGTTTCAAAATCTCTGTGAAATAGCGTCAGAGAAGCTTCTCCGTTTAGAATCCAGCATATCTCACTGAACCGAAGAAGTGGTAGTTAGAAGGGAGTTAGAGCTGCAAGCAGTTTGGTTTGGGAAATTAGATGCGAAATGACACTGCAAAGGCCTTCCAACAGGCTTGGAAAAGTGTGTTCTATATCTCTGCCAAACAGAGTCCCCGGAGGTTGAGCTTTCAGAAGCAAGCTTAACTGTTAGGGAGGAAGCAGCAGAATGTGCCTCTCACATCTAGCCTGTAGGAATTCAGATGGCAAGTTCTATGGGGACGCCCATTGCTGCCTATGGTGGAAACGGCATGGGAGATTTCAGTTTCAAAATCTCTGTGAAATAGCGTCAGAGAAGCTTCTCCGTTTAGAATCCAGCATATCTCACTGAACCGAAGAAGTGGTAGTTAGAAGGGAGTTAGAGCTGCAAGCAGTTTGGTTTGGGAAATTAGATGCGAAATGACACTGCAAAGGCCTTCCAACAGGCTTGGAAAAGTGTGTTCTATATCTCTGCCAAACAGAGTCCCCGGAGGTTGAGCATTCAGAAGCAAGCTTAACTGTTAGGGAGGAAGCAGCAGAATGTGCCTCTCACATCTAGCCTGTAGGAATTCAGATGGCAAGTTCTATGGGGAAGCCCATTGCTGCCTCTGGTTTAAACGGCATGGGAGATTTCAGTTTCAAAATCTCTGTGAAAAAGCGTCAGAGAAGCTTCTCCGTTTAGAATCCAGCATATCTCACTGAACCGAAGAAGTGGTAGTTAGAAGGGAGTTAGAGCTGCAAGCAGTTTGGTTTGGGAAATTAGACGCGAAATCAAACTGCAAAGGCCTTCCAACAGGCTTTGAAAAGTGTGTTCTATATTTCTGCCAAACAAACTCCCCGGAGGTTGAGCTTTCAGAAGCTAGTTTAACTCTAAGGGAGGAAGCAGCAGAATGTGCCTCTCACATCTAGCCTGTAGGAATTCAGGTTGGCAAGTTCTATGGGGAAGCCCATTGGCGCCTTCGTTGGAAACGGGTTTGGAAATTTCAGTTTCAAAATCTCTGTGAAAAAGCATCAGAGAAGCTTCTCCGTTTAGAATCCAGCATATCTCACTGAACCGAAGAAGTGTTAGTTAGAAGGGAGTTAGAGCTGCAAGCCGTTTGGTTTGGGAAATTAGACGCGAAATGAAACTGCAAATGCCTTCCAACAGGCTTGGAAAAGTGTGTTCTATATCTCTGCCAAACAAACACCCCGGAGGTTGAGCTTTCAGAAGCAAGTTTAACTCTAAGGGAGGAAGCAGCAGAATGTGCCTCTCACATCTAGCCTGTAGGAATTCAGGTTGGCAAGTTCTATGGGGAAGCCTATTGCTGCCTATGGTGGAAACGGCATGGGAGATTTCAGTTTCAAAATCTCTGTGAAAAAGCGTCAGAGAAGCTTCTCCGTTTAGAATCCAGCATATCTCACTGAACCGAAGAAGTGGTAGTTAGAAGGGAGTTAGAGCTGCAAGCAGTTTGGTTTGGGAAATTAGATGCGAAATGACACTGCAAAGGCCTTCCAACAGGCTTGGAAAAGTGTGTTCTATATCTCTGCCAAACAGAGTCCCCGGAGGTTGAGCTTTCAGAAGCAAGCTTAACTGTTAGGGAGGAAGCAGCAGAATGTGCCTCTCACATCTAGCCTGTAGGAATTCAGATGGCAAGTTCTATGGGGACGCCCATTGCTGCCTGTGGTGGAAACGGCATGGGAGATTTCAGTTTCAAAATCTCTGTGAAATAGCGTCAGAGAAGCTTCTCCGTTTAGAATCCAGCATATCTCACTGAACCGAAGAAGTGGTAGTTAGAAGGGAGTTAGAGCTGCAAGCAGTTTGGTTTGGGAAATTAGATGCGAAATGACACTGCAACGGCCTTCCAACAGGCTTGGAAAAGTGTGTTCTATATCTCTGCCAAACAGAGTCCCCGGAGGTTGAGCATTCAGAAGCAAGCTTAACTGTTAGGGAGGAAGCAGCAGAATGTGCCTCTCACATCTAGCCTGTAGGAATTCAGGTTGGCAAGTTCTATGGGGAAGCCCATTGGCGCCTTCGTTGGAAACGGGTTTGGAAATTTCAGTTTCAAAATCTCTGTGAAAAAGCGTCAGAGAAGCTTCTACGTTTAGAATCCAGCATATCTCACTGAACCGAAGAAGTGGTAGTTAGAAGGGAGTTAGAGCTGCAAGCCGTTTGGTTTGGGAAATTAGACGCGAAATGAAACTGCAAATGCCTTCCAACAGGCTTGGAAAAGTGTGTTCTATATCTCTGCCAAACAAACACCCCGGAGGTTGAGCTTTCAGAAGCAAGTTTAACTCTAAGGGAGGAAGCAGCGGAATGTGCCTCTCACATCTAGCCTGTAGGAATTCAGGTTGGCAAGTTCTATGGGGAAGCCTATTGCTGCCTATGGTGGAAACGGCATGGGAGATTTCAGTTTCAAAATCTCTGTGAAAAAGCGTCAGAGAAGCTTCTCCGTTTAGAATCCAGCATATCTCACTGAACCGAAGAAGTGGTAGTTAGAAGGGAGTTAGAGCTGCAAGCAGTTTGGTTTGGGAAATTAGACGCGAAATGAAACTGCAAATGCCTTCCAACAGGCTTGGAAAAGTGTGTTCTATATCTCTGACAAACAGAGTCCCCGGAGGTTGAGCTTTCAGAAGCTAGTTTAACTCTAAGGGAGGAAGCAGCAGAATGTGCCTCTCACATCTAGCCTGTAGCAATTCAGGTTGGCAAGTTCTATGGGGAAGCCCATTGGCGCCTTCGTTGGAAACGGGTTTGGAATTTTCAGTTTCAAAATCTCTGTGAAAAAGCGTCAGAGAAGCTTCTCCGTTTAGAATCCAGCATATCTCACTGAACCGAAGAAGTGTTAGTTAGAAGGGAGTTAGAGCTGCAAGCAGTTTGGTTTGGGAAATTAGACGCGAAATGAAACTGCAAATGCCTTAAAACAGGCTTGGAAAAGTGTGTTCTATATCTCTGCCAAACAGACTCCCCGGAGGTTGAGCTTTCAGAAGCAAGTTTAACTCTAAGGGAGGAAGCACCAGAATGTGCCTCTCACATCTAGCCTGTAGGAATTCAGGTTGGCAAGTTCTATGGGGAAGCCCATTGCTGCCTATGGTGGAAACGGCAAGGGAGATTTCAGCTTCAAAATCTCTGTGAAAAAGCGTCAGAGAAGCTTCTCCGTTTAGAATCCAGCATATCTCACTGAACCGAAGAAGTATTAGTTAGAAGGGAGTTAGAGCTGCAAGCAGTTTGGTTTGGGAAATTAGACACGAAATGAAACTGCAAATGCCTTCCAACAGGCTTGGAAAAGTGTGTTCTATATCTCTGCCAAACAAACTCCCCGGAGGTTGAGCTTTCAGAAGCTTGTTTAACTCTAAGGGAGAAAGCAGCAGAATGTGCCTCTCACATCTAGCCTGTAGGAATTCAGGTTGGCAAGTTCTATGGGGAAGCCCATTGCTGCCTATGGTGGAAACGGCATGGGAGATTTCAGTTTCAAAATCTCTGTGAAAAAGCGTCAGAGAAGCTTCTCCGTTTAGAATCCAGCATATCTCACTGAACCGAAGAAGTGGTAGTTAGAAGGGAGTTAGAGCTGCAAGCAGTTTGGTTTGGGAAATTAGACGCGAAATGACACTGCAAATGCCTTCCAACAGGCTTGGAAAAGTGTGTTCTATATCTCTGCCAAACAAACTCCCCGGAGGTTGAGCTTTCAGAAGCAAGTTTAACTCTAAGGGAGGAAGCAGCAGAATGTGCCTCTCACATCTAGCCTGTAGGAATTCAGGTTGGCAAGTTCTATGGGGAAGCCCATTGCTGCCTATGGTGGAAACGGCATGGGAGATTTCAGTTTCAAAATCTCTGTGAAATAGCGTCAGAGAAGCTTCTCCGTTTAGAATCCAGCATATCTCACTGAACCGAAGAAGTGGTAGTTAGAAGGGAGTTAGAGCTGCAAGCAGTTTGGTTTGGGAAATTAGATGCGAAATGACACTGCAAAGGCCTTCCAACAGGCTTGGAAAAGTGTGTTCTATATCTCTGCCAAACAGAGTCCCCGGAGGTTGAGCTTTCAGAAGCAAGCTTAACTGTTAGGGAGGAAGCAGCAGAATGTGCCTCTCACATCTAGCCTGTAGGAATTCAGATGGCAAGTTCTATGGGGACGCCCATTGCTGCCTATGGTGGAAACGGCATGGGAGATTTCAGTTTCAAAATCTCTGTGAAATAGCGTCAGAGAAGCTTCTCCGTTTAGAATCCAGCATATCTCACTGAACCGAAGAAGTGGTAGTTAGAAGGGAGTTAGAGCTGCAAGCAGTTTGGTTTGGGAAATTAGATGCGAAATGACACTGCAAAGGCCTTCCAACAGGCTTGGAAAAGTGTGTTCTATATCTCTGCCAAACAGAGTCCCCGGAGGTTGAGCATTCAGAAGCAAGCTTAACTGTTAGGGAGGAAGCAGCAGAATGTGCCTCTCACATCTAGCCTGTAGGAATTCAGATGGCAAGTTCTATGGGGAAGCCCATTGCTGCCTCTGGTTTAAACGGCATGGGAGATTTCAGTTTCAAAATCTCTGTGAAAAAGCGTCAGAGAAGCTTCTCCGTTTAGAATCCAGCATATCTCACTGAACCGAAGAAGTGGTAGTTAGAAGGGAGTTAGAGCTGCAAGCAGTTTGGTTTGGGAAATTAGACGCGAAATCAAACTGCAAAGGCCTTCCAACAGGCTTTGAAAAGTGTGTTCTATATTTCTGCCAAACAAACTCCCCGGAGGTTGAGCTTTCAGAAGCTAGTTTAACTCTAAGGGAGGAAGCAGCAGAATGTGCCTCTCACATCTAGCCTGTAGGAATTCAGGTTGGCAAGTTCTATGGGGAAGCCCATTGGCGCCTTCGTTGGAAACGGGTTTGGAAATTTCAGTTTCAAAATCTCTGTGAAAAAGCATCAGAGAAGCTTCTCCGTTTAGAATCCAGCATATCTCACTGAACCGAAGAAGTGTTAGTTAGAAGGGAGTTAGAGCTGCAAGCCGTTTGGTTTGGGAAATTAGACGCGAAATGAAACTGCAAATGCCTTCCAACAGGCTTGGAAAAGTGTGTTCTATATCTCTGCCAAACAAACACCCCGGAGGTTGAGCTTTCAGAAGCAAGTTTAACTCTAAGGGAGGAAGCAGCAGAATGTGCCTCTCACATCTAGCCTGTAGGAATTCAGGTTGGCAAGTTTTATGGGGAAGCCTATTGCTGCCTATGGTGGAAACGGCATGGGAGATTTCAGTTTCAAAATCTCTGTGAAAAAGCGTCAGAGAAGCTTCTCCGTTTAGAATCCAGCATATCTCACTGAACCGAAGAAGTGGTAGTTAGAAGGGAGTTAGAGCTGCAAGCAGTTTGGTTTGGGAAATTAGATGCGAAATGACACTGCAAAGGCCTTCCAACAGGCTTGGAAAAGTGTGTTCTATATCTCTGCCAAACAGAGTCCCCGGAGGTTGAGCTTTCAGAAGCAAGCTTAACTGTTAGGGAGGAAGCAGCAGAATGTGCCTCTCACATCTAGCCTGTAGGAATTCAGATGGCAAGTTCTATGGGGACGCCCATTGCTGCCTGTGGTGGAAACGGCATGGGAGATTTCAGTTTCAAAATCTCTGTGAAATAGCGTCAGAGAAGCTTCTCCGTTTAGAATCCAGCATATCTCACTGAACCGAAGAAGTGGTAGTTAGAAGGGAGTTAGAGCTGCAAGCAGTTTGGTTTGGGAAATTAGATGCGAAATGACACTGCAACGGCCTTCCAACAGGCTTGGAAAAGTGTGTTCTATATCTCTGCCAAACAGAGTCCCCGGAGGTTGAGCATTCAGAAGCAAGCTTAACTGTTAGGGAGGAAGCAGCAGAATGTGCCTCTCACATCTAGCCTGTAGGAATTCAGGTTGGCAAGTTCTATGGGGAAGCCCATTGGCGCCTTCGTTGGAAACGGGTTTGGAAATTTCAGTTTCAAAATCTCTGTGAAAAAGCGTCAGAGAAGCTTCTACGTTTAGAATCCAGCATATCTCACTGAACCGAAGAAGTGGTAGTTAGAAGGGAGTTAGAGCTGCAAGCCGTTTGGTTTGGGAAATTAGACGCGAAATGAAACTGCAAATGCCTTCCAACAGGCTTGGAAAAGTGTGTTCTATATCTCTGCCAAACAAACACCCCGGAGGTTGAGCTTTCAGAAGCAAGTTTAACTCTAAGGGAGGAAGCAGCGGAATGTGCCTCTCACATCTAGCCTGTAGGAATTCAGGTTGGCAAGTTCTATGGGGAAGCCTATTGCTGCCTATGGTGGAAACGGCATGGGAGATTTCAGTTTCAAAATCTCTGTGAAAAAGCGTCAGAGAAGCTTCTCCGTTTAGAATCCAGCATATCTCACTGAACCGAAGAAGTGGTAGTTAGAAGGGAGTTAGAGCTGCAAGCAGTTTGGTTTGGGAAATTAGACGCGAAATGAAACTGCAAATGCCTTCCAACAGGCTTGGAAAAGTGTGTTCTATATCTCTGACAAACAGAGTCCCCGGAGGTTGAGCTTTCAGAAGCTAGTTTAACTCTAAGGGAGGAAGCAGCAGAATGTGCCTCTCACATCTAGCCTGTAGGAATTCAGGTTGGCAAGTTCTATGGGGAAGCCCATTACTGCCTAAGGTGGAAACGGCATGGGAGATTTCAGTTTCAAAATCTCTGTGAAAAAGCGTCAGAGAAGCTTCTCCGTTTAGAATCCAGCATATCTCACTGAACCGAAGAAGTGGTAGTTAGAAGGGAGTTAGAGCTGCAAGCAGTTTGGTTTGGGAAATTAGATGCGAAATGACACTGCAAAGGCCTTCCAACAGGCTTGGAAAAGTGTATTCTATATCTCTGCCAAACAGAGTCCCCGGAGGTTGAGCTTTCAGAAGCAAGCTTAACTGTTAGGGAGGAAGCAGCAGAATGTGCCTCTCACATCTAGCCTGTAGGAATTCAGGTTGGCAAGTTCTATGGGGAAGCCCATTGCTGCCTATGGTGGAAACGGCATGGGAGATTTCAGTTTCAAAATCTCTGTAAAAAAGCGTCAGAGAAGCTTCTCCGTTTAGAATCCAGCATATCTCACTGAACCGAAGAAGTGGTAGTTAGAAGGGAGTTAGAGCTGCAAGCAGTTTGGTTTGGGAAATTAGACGCGAAATGAAACTGCAAATGCCTTCCAACAGGCTTGGAAAAGTGTGTTCTATATCTCTGCCAAACAAACTCCCCGGAGGTTGAGCTTTCAGAAGCAAGTTTAACTCTAAGGGAGGAAGCAGCAGAATGTGCCTCTCACATCTAGCCTGTAGGAATTCAGGTTGGCAAGTTCTATGGGGAAGCCCATTGCTGCCTATGGTGGAAACGGCATGGGAGATTTCAGTTTCAAAATCTCTGTGAAAAAGCGTCAGAGAAGCTTCTCCGTTTAGAATCCAGCATATCTCACTGAACCGAAGAAGTGGTAGTTAGAAGGGAGTTAGAGCTGCAAGCAGTTTGGTTTGGGAAATTAGACGCGAAATGAAACTGCAAATGCCTTCCAACAGGCTTGGAAAAGTGTGTTTTATATCTCTGCCAAACAGACTCCCCGGAGGTTGAGCTTTCAGAAGCCAGTTTAACTCTAAGGGAGGAAGCAGCAGAATGTGCCTCTCACATCTAGCCTGTAGGAATTCAGGTTGGCAAGTTCTATGGGGAAGCCCATTGGCGCCTTCGTTGGAAACGGGTTTGGAATTTTCAGTTTCAAAATCTCTGTGAAAAAGCGTCAGAGAAGCTTCTCCGTTTAGAATCCAGCATATCTCACTGAACCGAAGAAGTGTTAGTTAGAAGGGAGTTAGAGCTGCAAGCAGTTTGGTTTGGGAAATTAGACGCGAAATGAAACTGCAAATGCCTTAAAACAGGCTTGGAAAAGTGTGTTCTATATCTCTGCCAAACAGACTCCCCGGAGGTTGAGCTTTCAGAAGCAAGTTTAACTCTAAGGGAGGAAGCACCAGAATGTGCCTCTCACATCTAGCCTGTAGGAATTCAGGTTGGCAAGTTCTATGGGGAAGCCCATTGCTGCCTATGGTGGAAACGGCAAGGGAGATTTCAGCTTCAAAATCTCTGTGAAAAAGCGTCAGAGAAGCTTCTCCGTTTAGAATCCAGCATATCTCACTGAACCGAAGAAGTATTAGTTAGAAGGGAGTTAGAGCTGCAAGCAGTTTGGTTTGGGAAATTAGACACGAAATGAAACTGCAAATGCCTTCCAACAGGCTTGGAAAAGTGTGTTCTATATCTCTGCCAAACAAACTCCCCGGAGGTTGAGCTTTCAGAAGCTAGTTTAACTCTAAGGGAGAAAGCAGCAGAATGTGCCTCTCACATCTAGCCTGTAGGAATTCAGGTTGGCAAGTTCTATGGGGAAGCCCATTGCTGCCTATGGTGGAAACGGCATGGGAGATTTCAGTTTCAAAATCTCTCTAAAAAAGCGTCAGAGAAGCTTCTCCGTTTAGAATCCAGCATATCTCACTGAACCGAAGAAGTGGTAGTTAGAAGGGAGTTAGAGCTGCAAGCAGTTTGGTTTGGGAAATTAGACGCGAAATGAAACTGCAAATGCCTTCCAACAGGCTTGGAAAAGTGTGTTCTATATCTCTGCCAAACAAACTCCCCGGAGGTTGAGCTTTCAGAAGCAAGTTTAACTCTAAGGGAGGAAGCAGCAGAATGTGCCTCTCACATCTAGCCTGTAGGAATTCAGGTTGGCAAGTTCTATGGGGAAGCCCATTGCTGCCTATGGTGGAAACGGCATGGGAGATTTCAGTTTCAAAATCTCTGTGAAAAAGCGTCAGAGAAGCTTCTCCGTTTAGAATCCAGCATATCTCACTGAACCGAAGAAGTGGTAGTTAGAAGGGAGTTAGAGCTGCAAGCAGTTTGGTTTGGGAAATTAGACGCGAAATGAAACTGCAAATGCCTTCCAACAGGCTTGGAAAAGTGTGTTTTATATCTCTGCCAAACAGACTCCCCGGAGGTTGAGCTTTCAGAAGCCAGTTTAACTCTAAGGGAGGAAGCAGCAGAATGTGCCTCTCACATCTAGCCTGTAGGAATTCAGGTTGGCAAGTTCTATGGGGAAGCCCATTGCTGCCTAAGGTGGAAACGGCATGGGAGATTTCAGTTTCAAAATCTCTGTGAAAAAGCGTCAGAGAAGCTTCTCCGTTTAGAATCCAGCATATCTCACTGAACCGAAGAAGTGGTAGTTAGAAGGGAGTTAGAGCTGCAAGCAGTTTGGTTTGGGAAATTAGACGCGAAATGAAACTGCAAATGCCTTCCAACAGGCTTGGAAAAGTGTGTTCTATATCTCTGCCAAACAAACTCCCCGGAGGTTGAGCTTTCAGAAGCTAGTTTAACTCTAAGGGAGGAAGCAGCAGAATGTGCCTCTCACATCTAGCCTGTAGGAATTCAGGTTGGCAAGTTCTATGGGGAAGCCCATTGCTGCCTATGGTGGAAACGGCATGGGAGATTTCAGTTTCAAAATCTCTGTGAAATAGCGTCAGAGAAGCTTCTCCGTTTAGAATCCAGCATATCTCACTGAACCGAAGAAGTGGTAGTTAGAAGGGAGTTAGAGCTGCAAGCAGTTTGGTTTGGGAAATTAGATGCGAAATGACACTGCAAAGGCCTTCCAACAGGCTTGGAAAAGTGTGTTCTATATCTCTGCCAAACAGAGTCCCCGGAGGTTGAGCTTTCAGAAGCAAGCTTAACTGTTAGGGAGGAAGCAGCAGAATGTGCCTCTCACATCTAGCCTGTAGGAATTCAGATGGCAAGTTCTATGGGGACGCCCATTGCTGCCTATGGTGGAAACGGCATGGGAGATTTCAGTTTCAAAATCTCTGTGAAATAGCGTCAGAGAAGCTTCTCCGTTTAGAATCCAGCATATCTCACTGAACCGAAGAAGTGGTAGTTAGAAGGGAGTTAGAGCTGCAAGCAGTTTGGTTTGGGAAATTAGATGCGAAATGACACTGCAAAGGCCTTCCAACAGGCTTGGAAAAGTGTGTTCTATATCTCTGCCAAACAGAGTCCCCGGAGGTTGAGCATTCAGAAGCAAGCTTAACTGTTAGGGAGGAAGCAGCAGAATGTGCCTCTCACATCTAGCCTGTAGGAATTCAGATGGCAAGTTCTATGGGGAAGCCCATTGCTGCCTCTGGTGGAAACGGCATGGGAGATTTCAGTTTCAAAATCTCTGTGAAAAAGCGTCAGAGAAGCTTCTCCGTTTAGAATCCAGCATATCTCACTGAACCGAAGAAGTGGTAGTTAGAAGGGAGTTAGAGCTGCAAGCAGTTTGGTTTGGGAAATTAGACGCGAAATCAAACTGCAAAGGCCTTCCAACAGGCTTTGAAAAGTGTGTTCTATATTTCTGCCAAACAAACTCCCCGGAGGTTGAGCTTTCAGAAGCTAGTTTAACTCTAAGGGAGGAAGCAGCAGAATGTGCCTCTCACATCTAGCCTGTAGGAATTCAGGTTGGCAAGTTCTATGGGGAAGCCCATTGGCGCCTTCGTTGGAAACGGGTTTGGAAATTTCAGTTTCAAAATCTCTGTGAAAAAGCGTCAGAGAAGCTTCTCCGTTTAGAATCCAGCATATCTCACTGAACCGAAGAAGTGTTAGTTAGAAGGGAGTTAGAGCTGCAAGCCGTTTGGTTTGGGAAATTAGACGCGAAATGAAACTGCAAATGCCTTCCAACAGGCTTGGAAAAGTGTGTTCTATATCTCTGCCAAACAAACACCCCGGAGGTTGAGCTTTCAGAAGCAAGTTTAACTCTAAGGGAGGAAGCAGCAGAATGTGCCTCTCACATCTAGCCTGTAGGAATTCAGGTTGGCAAGTTCTATGGGGAAGCCTATTGCTGCCTATGGTGGAAACGGCATGGGAGATTTCAGTTTCAAAATCTCTGTGAAAAAGCGTCAGAGAAGCTTCTCCGTTTAGAATCCAGCATATCTCACTGAACCGAAGAAGTGGTAGTTAGAAGGGAGTTAGAGCTGCAAGCAGTTTGGTTTGGGAAATTAGATGCGAAATGACACTGCAAAGGCCTTCCAACAGGCTTGGAAAAGTGTGTTCTATATCTCTGCCAAACAGAGTCCCCGGAGGTTGAGCTTTCAGAAGCAAGCTTAACTGTTAGGGAGGAAGCAGCAGAATGTGCCTCTCACATCTAGCCTGTAGGAATTCAGATGGCAAGTTCTATGGGGACGCCCATTGCTGCCTGTGGTGGAAACGGCATGGGAGATTTCAGTTTCAAAATCTCTGTGAAATAGCGTCAGAGAAGCTTCTCCGTTTAGAATCCAGCATATCTCACTGAACCGAAGAAGTGGTAGTTAGAAGGGAGTTAGAGCTGCAAGCAGTTTGGTTTGGGAAATTAGATGCGAAATGACACTGCAACGGCCTTCCAACAGGCTTGGAAAAGTGTGTTCTATATCTCTGCCAAACAGAGTCCCCGGAGGTTGAGCATTCAGAAGCAAGCTTAACTGTTAGGGAGGAAGCAGCAGAATGTGCCTCTCACATCTAGCCTGTAGGAATTCAGGTTGGCAAGTTCTATGGGGAAGCCCATTGGGGCCTTCGTTGGAAACGGGTTTGGAAATTTCAGTTTCAAAATCTCTGTGAAAAAGCGTCAGAGAAGCTTCTCCGTTTAGAATCCAGCATATCTCACTGAACCGAAGAAGTGGTAGTTAGAAGGGAGTTAGAGCTGCAAGCAGTTTGGTTTGGGAAATTAGACGCGAAATGAAACTGCAAATGCCTTCCAACAGGCTTGGAAAAGTGTGTTCTATATCTCTGACAAACAGAGTCCCCGGAGGTTGAGCTTTCAGAAGCTAGTTTAACTCTAAGGGAGGAAGCAGCAGAATGTGCCTCTCACATCTAGCCTGTAGCAATTCAGGTTGGCAAGTTCTATGGGGAAGCCCATTGGCGCCTTCGTTGGAAACGGGTTTGGAATTTTCAGTTTCAAAATCTCTGTGAAAAAGCGTCAGAGAAGCTTCTCCGTTTAGAATCCAGCATATCTCACTGAACCGAAGAAGTGTTAGTTAGAAGGGAGTTAGAGCTGCAAGCAGTTTGGTTTGGGAAATTAGACGCGAAATGAAACTGCAAATGCCTTAAAACAGGCTTGGAAAAGTGTGTTCTATATCTCTGCCAAACAAACTCCCCGGAGGTTGAGCTTTCAGAAGCAAGTTTAACTCTAAGGGAGGAAGCAGCAGAATGTGCCTCTCACATCTAGCCTGTAGGAATTCAGGTTGGCAAGTTCTATGGGGAAGCCCATTGCTGCCTATGGTGGAAACGGCATGGGAGATTTCAGTTTCAAAATCTCTGTGAAAAAGCGTCAGAGAAGCTTCTCCGTTTAGAATCCAGCATATCTCACTGAACCGAAGAAGTGGTAGTTAGAAGGGAGTTAGAGCTGCAAGCAGTTTGGTTTGGGAAATTAGACGCGAAATGAAACTGCAAATGCCTTCCAACAGGCTTGGAAAAGTGTGTTCTATATCTCTGCCAAACAGACTCCCCGGAGGTTGAGCTTTCAGAAGCCAGTTTAACTCTAAGGGAGGAAGCAGCAGAATGTGCCTCTCACATCTAGCCTGTAGGAATTCAGGTTGGCAAGTTCTATGGGGAAGCCCATTACTGCCTAAGGTGGAAACGGCATGGGAGATTTCAGTTTCAAAATCTCTGTGAAAAAGCGTCAGAGAAGCTTCTCCGTTTAGAATCCAGCATATCTCACTGAACCGAAGAAGTGGTAGTTAGAAGGGAGTTAGAGCTGCAAGCAGTTTGGTTTGGGAAATTAGATGCGAAATGACACTGCAAAGGCCTTCCAACAGGCTTGGAAAAGTGTATTCTATATCTCTGCCAAACAGAGTCCCCGGAGGTTGAGCTTTCAGAAGCAAGCTTAACTGTTAGGGAGGAAGCAGCAGAATGTGTCTCTCACATCTAGCCTGTAGGAATTCAGGTTGGCAAGTTCTATGGGGAAGCCCATTGCTGCCTATGGTGGAAACGGCATGGGAGATTTCAGTTTCAAAATCTCTGTGAAAAAGCGTCAGAGAAGCTTCTCCGTTTAGAATCCAGCATATCTCACTGAACCGAAGAAGTGGTAGTTAGAAGGGAGTTAGAGCTGCAAGCAGTTTGGTTTGGGAAATTAGACGCGAAATGAAACTGCAAATGCCTTCCAACAGGCTTGGAAAAGTGTGTTTTATATCTCTGCCAAACAGACTCCCCGGAGGTTGAGCTTTCAGAAGCCAGTTTAACTCTAAGGGAGGAAGCAGCAGAATGTGCCTCTCACATCTAGCCTGTAGGAATTCAGGTTGGCAAGTTCTATGGGGAAGCCCATTGCTGCCTAAGGTGGAAACGGCATGGGAGATTTCAGTTTCAAAATCTCTGTGAAAAAGCGTCAGAGAAGCTTCTCCGTTTAGAATCCAGCATATCTCACTGAACCGAAGAAGTGGTAGTTAGAAGGGAGTTAGAGCTGCAAGCAGTTTGGTTTGGGAAATTAGACGCGAAATGAAACTGCAAATGCCTTCCAACAGGCTTGGAAAAGTGTGTTCTATATCTCTGACAAACAGAGTCCCCGGAGGTTGAGCTTTCAGAAGCTAGTTTAACTCTAAGGGAGGAAGCAGCAGAATGTGCCTCTCACATCTAGCCTGTAGCAATTCAGGTTGGCAAGTTCTATGGGGAAGCCCATTGGCGCCTTCGTTGGAAACGGGTTTGGAATTTTCAGTTTCAAAATCTCTGTGAAAAAGCGTCAGAGAAGCTTCTCCGTTTAGAATCCAGCATATCTCACTGAACCGAAGAAGTGTTAGTTAGAAGGGAGTTAGAGCTGCAAGCAGTTTGGTTTGGGAAATTAGACGCGAAATGAAACTGCAAATGCCTTAAAACAGGCTTGGAAAAGTGTGTTCTATATCTCTGCCAAACAGACTCCCCGGAGGTTGAGCTTTCAGAAGCAAGTTTAACTCTAAGGGAGGAAGCACCAGAATGTGCCTCTCACATCTAGCCTGTAGGAATTCAGGTTGGCAAGTTCTATGGGGAAGCCCATTGCTGCCTATGGTGGAAACGGCAAGGGAGATTTCAGCTTCAAAATCTCTGTGAAAAAGCGTCAGAGAAGCTTCTCCGTTTAGAATCCAGCATATCTCACTGAACCGAAGAAGTATTAGTTAGAAGGGAGTTAGAGCTGCAAGCAGTTTGGTTTGGGAAATTAGACACGAAATGAAACTGCAAATGCCTTCCAACAGGCTTGGAAAAGTGTGTTTTATATCTCTGCCAAACAGACTCCCCGGAGGTTGAGCTTTCAGAAGCCAGTTTAACTCTAAGGGAGAAAGCAGCAGAATGTGCCTCTCACATCTAGCCTGTAGGAATTCAGGTTGGCAAGTTCTATGGGGAAGCCCATTGCTGCCTAAGGTGGAAACGGCATGGGAGATTTCAGTTTCAAAATCTCTGTGAAAAAGCGTCAGAGAAGCTTCTCCGTTTAGAATCCAGCATATCTCACTGAACCGAAGAAGTGGTAGTTAGAAGGGAGTTAGAGCTGCAAGCAGTTTGGTTTGGGAAATTAGACGCGAAATGAAACTGCAAATGCCTTCCAACAGGCTTGGAAAAGTGTGTTCTATATCTCTGCCAAACAAACTCCCCGGAGGTTGAGCTTTCAGAAGCTAGTTTAACTCTAAGGGAGGAAGCAGCAGAATGTGCCTCTCACATCTAGCCTGTAGGAATTCAGGTTGGCAAGTTCTATGGGGAAGCCCATTGCTGCCTATGGTGGAAACGGCATGGGAGATTTCAGTTTCAAAATCTCTGTGAAAAAGCGTCAGAGAAGCTTCTCCGTTTAGAATCCAGCATATCTCACTGAACCGAAGAAGTGGTAGTTAGAAGGGAGTTAGAGCTGCAAGCAGTTTGGTTTGGGAAATTAGACGCGAAATGAAACTGCAAATGCCTTCCAACAGGCTTGGAAAAGTGTGTTCTATATCTCTGCCAAACAGACTCCCAGGAGGTTGAGCTTTCAGAAGCAAGTTTAACTCTAAGGGAGGAAGCAGCAGAATGTGCCTCTCACATCTAGCCTGTAGGAATTCAGGTTGGCAAGTTCTATGGGGAAGCCCATTGGCGCCTTCGTTGGAAACGGGTTTGGAAATTTCAGTTTCAAAATCTCTGTGAAACAGCGTCAGAGAAGCTTCTCCGTTTAGAATCCAGCATATCTCACTGAACCGAAGAAGTGTTAGTTAGAAGGGAGTTAGAGCTGCAAGCAGTTTGGTTTGGGAAATTAGACGCGAAATGAAACTGCAAATGCCTTCCAACAGGCTTGGAAAAGTGTGTTCTATATCTTTGCCAAACAGACTCCCCGGAGGTTGAGCTTTCAGAAGCAAGTTTAACTCTAAGGGAGGAAGCAGCAGAATGTGCCTCTCACATCTACCCTGTAGGAATTCAGGTTGGCAAGTTCTATGGGGAAGCCCATTGCTGCCTATGGTGGAAACGGCATGGGAGATTTCAGCTTCAAAATCTCTGTGAAAAAGCGTCAGAGAAGCTTCTCCGTTTAGAATCCAGCATATCTCACTGAACCGAAGAAGTGGTAGTTAGAAGGGAGTTAGAGCTGCAAGCAGTTTGGTTTGGGAAATTAGACGCGAAATGAAACTGCAAATGCCTTCCAACAGGCTTGGAAAAGTGTGTTCTATATCTCTGCCAAACAAACTCCCCGGAGGTTGAGCTTTCAGAAGCTAGTTTAACTCTAAGGGAGAAAGCAGCAGAATGTGCCTCTCACATCTAGCCTGTAGGAATTCAGGTTGGCAAGTTCTTTGGGGAAGCCCATTGCTGCCTATGGTGGAAACGGCATGGGAGATTTCAGTTTGAAAATCTCTGTGAAAAAGCGTCAGAGAAGCTTCTCCGTTTAGAATCCAGCATATCTCACTGAACCGAAGAAGTGGTAGTTAGAAGGCAGTTAGAGCTGCAAGCAGTTTGGTTTGGGAAATTAGTCGCGAAATGAAACTGCAAATGCCTTCCAACAGGCTTGGAAAAGTGTGTTCTATATCTCTGCCAAACAGACTCCCCGGAGGTTGAGCTTTCAGAAGCTAGTTTAACTCTAAGGGAGGAAGCAGCAGAATGTGCCTCTCACATCTAGCCTGTAGGAATTTAGGTTGGCAAGTTCTATGGGGAAGCCCATTGCTGCCTATGGTGGAAACGGCATGGGAGATTTCAGTTTGAAAATCTCTGTGAAAAAGCGTCAGAGAAGCTTCTCCGTTTAGAATCCAGCATATCTCACTGAACCGAAGAAGTGGTAGTTAGAAGGCAGTTAGAGCTGCAAGCAGTTTGGTTTGGGAAATTAGTTGCGAAATGAAACTGCAAATGCCTTCCAACAGGCTTGGAAAAGTGTGTTCTATATCTCTGCCAAACAGACTCCCCGGAGGTTGAGCTTTCAGAAGCCAGTTTAACTCTAAGGGAGGAAGCAGCAGAATGTGCCTCTCACATCTAGCCTGTAGGAATTCAGGTTGGCAAGTTCTATGGGGAAGCCCATTACTGCCTAAGGTGGAAACGGCATGGGAGATTTCAGTTTCAAAATCTCTGTGAAAAAGCGTCAGAGAAGCTTCTCCGTTTAGAATCCAGCATATCTCACTGAACCGAAGAAGTGGTAGTTAGAAGGGAGTTAGAGCTGCAAGCAGTTTGGTTTGGGAAATTAGATGCGAAATGACACTGCAAAGGCCTTCCAACAGGCTTGGAAAAGTGTATTCTATATCTCTGCCAAACAGAGTCCCCGGAGGTTGAGCTTTCAGAAGCAAGCTTAACTGTTAGGGAGGAAGCAGCAGAATGTGCCTCTCACATCTAGCCTGTAGGAATTCAGGTTGGCAAGTTCTATGGGGAAGCCCATTGCTGCCTATGGTGGAAACGGCATGGGAGATTTCAGTTTCAAAATCTCTGTAAAAAAGCGTCAGAGAAGCTTCTCCGTTTAGAATCCAGCATATCTCACTGAACCGAAGAAGTGGTAGTTAGAAGGGAGTTAGAGCTGCAAGCAGTTTGGTTTGGGAAATTAGACGCGAAATGAAACTGCAAATGCCTTCCAACAGGCTTGGAAAAGTGTGTTCTATATCTCTGCCAAACAAACTCCCCGGAGGTTGAGCTTTCAGAAGCAAGTTTAACTCTAAGGGAGGAAGCAGCAGAATGTGCCTCTCACATCTAGCCTGTAGGAATTCAGGTTGGCAAGTTCTATGGGGAAGCCCATTGCTGCCTATGGTGGAAACGGCATGGGAGATTTCAGTTTCAAAATCTCTGTGAAAAAGCGTCAGAGAAGCTTCTCCGTTTAGAATCCAGCATATCTCACTGAACCGAAGAAGTGGTAGTTAGAAGGGAGTTAGAGCTGCAAGCAGTTTGGTTTGGGAAATTAGACGCGAAATGAAACTGCAAATGCCTTCCAACAGGCTTGGAAAAGTGTGTTCTATATCTCTGCCAAACAGACTCCCCGGAGGTTGAGCTTTCAGAAGCAAGTTTAACTCTAAGGGAGGAAGCAGCAGAATGTGCCTCTCACATCTACCCTGTAGGAATTCAGGTTGGCAAGTTCTATGGTAAGCCCATTGCTGCCTATGGTGGAAACGGCATGGGAGATTTCAGCTTCAAAATCTCTGTGAAAAAGCGTCAGAGAAGCTTCTCCGTTTAGAATCCAGCATATCTCACTGAACCGAAGAAGTGGTAGTTAGAAGGGAGTTAGAGCTGCAAGCAGTTTGGTTTGGGAAGTTAGACGCGAAATGAAACTGCAAATGCCTTCCAACAGGCTTGGAAAAGTGTGTTCTATATCACTGCCAAACAAACTCCCCGGAGGTTGAGCTTTCAGAAGCTAGTTTATCTCTAAGGAAGAAAGCAGCAGAATGTGCCTCTCACATCTAGCCTGTAGGAATTCAGGTTGGCAAGTTCTTTGGGGAAGCCCTTTGCTGCCTATGGTGGAAACGGCATGGGAGATTTCAGTTTCAAAATCTCTGTGAAAAAGCGTCAGAGAAGCTTCTCCGTTTAGAATCCAGCATATCTCACTGAACCGAAGAAGTGGTAGTTAGAAGGGAGTTAGAGCTGCAAGCAGTTTGGTTTGGGAAATTAGATGCGAAATGACACTGCAAAGGCCTTTCAACAGGCTTGGAAAAGTGTGTTCTATATCTCTGCCAAACAGATTCCCCGGAGGTTGAGCTTTCAGAAGCAAGCTTAACTGTTAGGGAGGAAGCAGCAGAATGTGCCTCTCACATCTAGCCTGTAGGAATTTAGGTTGGCAAGTTCTATGGGGAAGCCCATTGCTGCCTATGGTGGAAACGGCATGGGAGATTTCAGTTTCAAAATCTCTGTGAAAAAGCGTCAGAGAAGCTTCTCCGTTTAGAATCCAGCATATCTCACTGAACCGAAGAAGTGGTAGTTAGAAGGCAGTTAGAGCTGCAAGCAGTTTGGTTTGGGAAATTAGTTGCGAAATGAAACTGCAAATGCCTTCCAACAGGCTTGGAAAAGTGTGTTCTATATCTCTGCCAAACAGACTCCCCGGAGGTTGAGCTTTCAGAAGCTAGTTTAACTCTAAGGGAGGAAGCAGCAGAATGTGCCTCTCACATCTAGCCTGTAGGAATTCAGGTTGGCAAGTTCTATGGGGAAGCCCATTGCTGCCTATGGTGGAAATGGCATGGGAGATTTCAGTTTCAAAATCTCTGTGAAAAAGCGTCAGAGAAGCTTCTCCGTTTAGAATCCAGCATATCTCACTGAACCGAAAAAGTGGTAGTTAGAAGGGAATTAGAGCTGCAAGCAGTTTGGTTTGGGAAATTAGACGCGAAATGAAACTGCAAATGCCTTCCAACAGGCTTGGAAAAGTGTGTTCTATATCTCTGCCAAACAAACTCCCCGGAGGTTGAGCTTTCAGAAGCAAGTTTAACTCTAAGGGAGGAAGCAGCAGAATGTGCCTCTCACATCTAGCCTGTAGGAATTCAGGTTGGCAAGTTCTATGGGGAAGCCCATTGCTGCCTATGGTGGAAACGGCATGGGAGATTTCAGTTTCAAAATCTCTGTGAAAAAGCGTCAGAGAAGCTTCTCCGTTTAGAATCCAGCATATCTCACTGAACCGAAGAAGTGGTAGTTAGAAGGGAGTTAGAGCTGCAAGCAGTTTGGTTTGGGAAATTAGACGCGAAATGAAACTGCAAATGCCTTCCAACAGGCTTGGAAAAGTGTGTTCTATATCTCTGCCAAACAGACTCCCCGGAGGTTGAGCTTTCAGAAGCCAGTTTAACTCTAAGGGAGGAAGCAGCAGAATGTGCCTCTCACATCTAGCCTGTAGGAATTCAGGTTGGCAAGTTCTATGGGGAAGCCCATTGCTGCCTAAGGTGGAAACGGCATGGGAGATTTCAGTTTCAAAATCTCTGTGAAAAAGCGTCAGAGAAGCTTCTCCGTTTAGAATCCAGCATATCTCACTGAACCGAAGAAGTGGTAGTTAGAAGGGAGTTAGAGCTGCAAGCAGTTTGGTTTGGGAAATTAGACGCGAAATGAAACTGCAAATGCCTTCCAACAGGCTTGGAAAAGTGTGTTCTATATCTCTGCCAAACAAACTCCCCGGAGGTTGAGCTTTCAGAAGCTAGTTTAACTCTAAGGGAGGAAGCAGCAGAATGTGCCTCTCACATCTAGCCTGTAGGAATTCAGGTTGGCAAGTTCTATGGGGAAGCCCATTGCTGCCTACGGTGGAAACGGCATGGGAGATTTCAGTTTCAAAATCTCTGTGAAAAAGCGTCAGAGAAGCTTCTCCGTTTAGAATCCAGCATATCTCACTGAACCGAAGAAGTGGTAGTTAGAAGGGAGTTAGAGCTGCAAGCAGTTTGGTTTGGGAAATTAGACGCGAAATGAAACTGCAAATGCCTTCCAACAGGCTTGGAAAAGTGTGTTCTATATCTCTGCCAAACAGACTCCCCGGAGGTTGAGCTTTCAGAAGCAAGTTTAACTCTAAGGGAGGAAGCAGCAGAATGTGCCTCTCACATCTAGCCTGTAGGAATTCAGGTTGGCAAGTTCTATGGGGAAGCCCATTGGCGCCTTCGTTGGAAACGGGTTTGGAAATTTCAGTTTCAAAATCTCTGTGAAACAGCGTCAGAGAAGCTTCTCCGTTTAGAATCCAGCATATCTCACTGAACCGAAGAAGTGTTAGTTAGAAGGGAGTTAGAGCTGCAAGCAGTTTGGTTTGGGAAATTAGACGCGAAATGAAACTGCAAATGCCTTCCAACAGGCTTGGAAATGTGTGTTCTATATCTTTGCCAAACAGACTCCCCGGAGGTTGAGCTTTCAGAAGCAAGTTTAACTCTAAGGGAGGAAGCAGCAGAATGTGCCTCTCACATCTACCCTGTAGGAATTCAGGTTGGCAAGTTCTATGGGGAAGCCCATTGCTGCCTATGGTGGAAACGGCATGGGAGATTTCAGCTTCAAAATCTCTGTGAAAAAGCGACAGAGAAGCTTCTCCGTTTAGAATCCAGCATATCTCACTGAACCGAAGAAGTGGTAGTTAGAAGGGAGTTAGAGCTGCAAGCAGTTTGGTTTGGGAAATTAGACGCGAAATGAAACTGCAAATGCCTTCCAACAGGCTTGGAAAAGTGTGTTCTATATCTCTGCCAAACAGACTCCTAGGAGGTTGAGCTTTCAGAAGCAAGTTTAACTCTAAGGGAGGAAGCAGCAGAATGTGCCTCTCACATCTAGCCTGTAGGAATTCAGGTTGGCAAGTTCTATGGGGAAGCCCATTGCTGCCTATGGTGGAAACGGCATGGGAGATTTCAGCTTCAAAATCTCTGTGAAAAAGCGTCAGAGAAGCTTCTCCGTTTAGAATCCAGCATATCTCACTGAACCGAAAAAGTGGTAGTTAGAAGGGAATTAGAGCTGCAAGCAGTTTGGTTTGGGAAATTAGACGCGAAATGAAACTGCAAATGCCTTCCAACAGGCTTGGAAAAGTGTGTTCTATATCTCTGCCAAACAAACTCCCCGGAGGTTGAGCTTTCAGAAGCAAGTTTAACTCTAAGGGAGGAAGCAGCAGAATGTGCCTCTCACATCTAGCCTGTAGGAATTCAGGTTGGCAAGTTCTATGGGGAAGCCCATTGCTGCCTATGGTGGAAACGGCATGGGAGATTTCAGTTTCAAAATCTCTGTGAAAAAGCGTCAGAGAAGCTTCTCCGTTTAGAATCCAGCATATCTCACTGAACCGAAGAAGTGGTAGTTAGAAGGGAGTTAGAGCTGCAAGCAGTTTGGTTTGGGAAATTAGACGCGAAATGAAACTGCAAATGCCTTCCAACAGGCTTGGAAAAGTGTGTTCTATATCTCTGCCAAACAGACTCCCCGGAGGTTGAGCTTTCAGAAGCCAGTTTAACTCTAAGGGAGGAAGCAGCAGAATGTGCCTCTCACATCTAGCCTGTAGGAATTCAGGTTGGCAAGTTCTATGGGGAAGCCCATTACTGCCTAAGGTGGAAACGGCATGGGAGATTTCAGTTTCAAAATCTCTGTGAAAAAGCGTCAGAGAAGCTTCTCCGTTTAGAATCCAGCATATCTCACTGAACCGAAGAAGTGGTAGTTAGAAGGGAGTTAGAGCTGCAAGCAGTTTGGTTTGGGAAATTAGATGCGAAATGACACTGCAAAGGCCTTCCAACAGGCTTGGAAAAGTGTATTCTATATCTCTGCCAAACAGAGTTCCCGGAGGTTGAGCTTTCAGAAGCAAGCTTAACTGTTAGGGAGGAAGCAGCAGAATGTGCCTCTCACATCTAGCCTGTAGGAATTCAGGTTGGCAAGTTCTATGGGGAAGCCCATTGCTGCCTATGGTGGAAACGGCATGGGAGATTTCAGTTTCAAAATCTCTGTAAAAAAGCGTCAGAGAAGCTTCTCCGTTTAGAATCCAGCATATCTCACTGAACCGAAGAAGTGGTAGTTAGAAGGGAGTTAGAGCTGCAAGCAGTTTGGTTTGGGAAATTAGACGCGAAATGAAACTGCAAATGCCTTCCAACAGGCTTGGAAAAGTGTGTTCTATATCTCTGACAAACAAACTCCCCGGAGGTTGAGCTTTCAGAAGCAAGTTTAACTCTAAGGGAGGAAGCAGCAGAATGTGCCTCTCACATCTAGCCTGTAGGAATTCAGGTTGGCAAGTTCTATGGGGAAGCCCATTGCTGCCTATGGTGGAAACGGCATGGGAGATTTCAGTTTCAAAATCTCTGTGAAAAAGCGTCAGAGAAGCTTCTCCGTTTAGAATCCAGCATATCTCACTGAACCGAAGAAGTGGTAGTTAGAAGGGAGTTAGAGCTGCAAGCAGTTTGGTTTGGGAAATTAGACGCGAAATGAAACTGCAAATGCCTTCCAACAGGCTTGGAAAAGTGTGTTCTATATCTCTGCCAAACAAACTCCCCGGAGGTTGAGCTTTCAGAAGCTAGTTTAACTCTAAGGGAGGAAGCAGCAGAATGTGCCTCTCACATCTAGCCTGTAGGAATTCAGGTTGGCAAGTTCTATGGGGAAGCCCATTGCTGCCTATGGTGGAAACGGCATGGGAGATTTCAGTTTCAAAATCTCTGTGAAAAAGCGTCAGAGAAGCTTCTCCGTTTAGAATCCAGCATATCTCACTGAACCGAAGAAGTGGTAGTTAGAAGGGAGTTAGAGCTGCAAGCAGTTTGGTTTGGGAAATTAGACGCGAAATGAAACTGCAAATGCCTTCCAACAGGCTTGGAAAAGTGTGTTCTATATCTCTGCCAAACAGACTCCCCGGAGGTTGAGCTTTCAGAAGCAAGTTTAACTCTAAGGGAGGAAGCAGCAGAATGTGCCTCTCACATCTAGCCTGTAGGAATTCAGGTTGGCAAGTTCTATGGGGAAGCCCATTGGCGCCTTCGTTGGAAACAGGTTTGGAAATTTCAGTTTCAAAATCTCTGTGAAACAGCGTCAGAGAAGCTTCTCCGTTTAGAATCCAGCATATCTCACTGAACCGAAGAAGTGTTAGTTAGAAGGGAGTTAGAGCTGCAAGCAGTTTGGTTTGGGAAATTAGACGCGAAATGAAACTGCAAATGCCTTCCAACAGGCTTGGAAAAGTGTGTTCTATATCTTTGCCAAACAGACTCCCCGGAGGTTGAGCTTTCAGAAGCAAGTTTAACTCTAAGGGAGGAAGCAGCAGAATGTGCCTCTCACATCTAGCCTGTAGGAATTCAGGTTGGCAAGTTCTATGGGGAAGCCCATTGCTGCCTATGGTGGAAACGGCATGGGAGATTTCAGCTTCAAAATCTCTGTGAAAAAGCGACAGAGAAGCTTCTCCGTTTAGAATCCAGCATATCTCACTGAACCGAAGAAGTGGTAGTTAGAAGGGAGTTAGAGCTGCAAGCAGTTTGGTTTGGGAAATTAGACGCGAAATGAAACTGCAAATGCCTTCCAACAGGCTTGGAAAAGTGTGTTCTATATCTCTGCCAAACAGACTCCCAGGAGGTTGAGCTTTCAGAAGCAAGTTTAACTCTAAGGGAGGAAGCAGCAGAATGTGCCTCTCACATCTAGCCTGTAGGAATTCAGGTTGGCAAGTTCTATGGGGAAGCCCATTGCTGCCTAAGGTGGAAACGGCATGGGAGATTTCAGTTTCAAAATCTCTGTGAAAAAGCGTCAGAGAAGCTTCTCCGTTTAGAATCCAGCATATCTCACTGAACCGAAGAAGTGGTAGTTAGAAGGGAGTTAGAGCTGCAAGCAGTTTGGTTTGGGAAATTAGACGCGAAATGAAACTGCAAATGCCTTCCAACAGGCTTGGAAAAGTGTGTTCTATATCTCTGACAAACAGAGTCCCCGGAGGTTGAGCTTTCAGAAGCTAGTTTAACTCTAAGGGAGGAAGCAGCAGAATGTGCCTCTCACATCTAGCCTGTAGCAATTCAGGTTGGCAAGTTCTATGGGGAAGCCCATTGGCGCCTTCGTTGGAAACGGGTTTGGAATTTTCAGTTTCAAAATCTCTGTGAAAAAGCGTCAGAGAAGCTTCTCCGTTTAGAATCCAGCATATCTCACTGAACCGAAGAAGTGTTAGTTAGAAGGGAGTTAGAGCTGCAAGCAGTTTGGTTTGGGAAATTAGACGCGAAATGAAACTGCAAATGCCTTCCAACAGGCTTGGAAAAGTGTGTTCTATATCTTTGCCAAACAGACTCCCCGGAGGTTGAGCTTTCAGAAGCAAGTTTAACTCTAAGGGAGGAAGCAGCAGAATGTGCCTCTCACATCTAGCCTGTAGGAATTCAGGTTGGCAAGTTCTATGGGGAAGCCCATTGCTGCCTATGGTGGAAACGGCATGGGAGATTTCAGCTTCAAAATCTCTGTGAAAAAGCGACAGAGAAGCTTCTCCGTTTAGAATCCAGCATATCTCACTGAACCGAAGAAGTGGTAGTTAGAAGGGAGTTAGAGCTGCAAGCAGTTTGGTTTGGGAAATTAGACGCGAAATGAAACTGCAAATGCCTTCCAACAGGCTTGGAAAAGTGTGTTCTATATCTCTGCCAAACAGACTCCCAGGAGGTTGAGCTTTCAGAAGCAAGTTTAACTCTAAGGGAGGAAGCAGCAGAATGTGCCTCTCACATCTAGCCTGTAGGAATTCAGGTTGGCAAGTTCTATGGGGAAGCCCATTGCTGCCTAAGGTGGAAACGGCATGGGAGATTTCAGTTTCAAAATCTCTGTGAAAAAGCGTCAGAGAAGCTTCTCCGTTTAGAATCCAGCATATCTCACTGAACCGAAGAAGTGGTAGTTAGAAGGGAGTTAGAGCTGCAAGCAGTTTGGTTTGGGAAATTAGACGCGAAATGAAACTGCAAATGCCTTCCAACAGGCTTGGAAAAGTGTGTTCTATATCTCTGACAAACAGAGTCCCCGGAGGTTGAGCTTTCAGAAGCTAGTTTAACTCTAAGGGAGGAAGCAGCAGAATGTGCCTCTCACATCTAGCCTGTAGCAATTCAGGTTGGCAAGTTCTATGGGGAAGCCCATTGGCGCCTTCGTTGGAAACGGGTTTGGAATTTTCAGTTTCAAAATCTCTGTGAAAAAGCGTCAGAGAAGCTTCTCCGTTTAGAATCCAGCATATCTCACTGAACCGAAGAAGTGTTAGTTAGAAGGGAGTTAGAGCTGCAAGCAGTTTGGTTTGGGAAATTAGACGCGAAATGAAACTGCAAATGCCTTAAAACAGGCTTGGAAAAGTGTGTTCTATATCTCTGCCAAACAGACTCCCCGGAGGTTGAGCTTTCAGAAGCAAGTTTAACTCTAAGGGAGGAAGCACCAGAATGTGCCTCTCACATCTAGCCTGTAGGAATTCAGGTTGGCAAGTTCTATGGGGAAGCCCATTGCTGCCTATGGTGGAAACGGCAAGGGAGATTTCAGCTTCAAAATCTCTGTGAAAAAGCGTCAGAGAAGCTTCTCCGTTTAGAATCCAGCATATCTCACTGAACCGAAGAAGTATTAGTTAGAAGGGAGTTAGAGCTGCAAGCAGTTTGGTTTGGGAAATTAGACACGAAATGAAACTGCAAATGCCTTCCAACAGGCTTGGAAAAGTGTGTTTTATATCTCTGCCAAACAGACTCCCCGGAGGTTGAGCTTTCAGAAGCCAGTTTAACTCTAAGGGAGAAAGCAGCAGAATGTGCCTCTCACATCTAGCCTGTAGGAATTCAGGTTGGCAAGTTCTATGGGGAAGCCCATTGCTGCCTAAGGTGGAAACGGCATGGGAGATTTCAGTTTCAAAATCTCTGTGAAAAAGCGTCAGAGAAGCTTCTCCGTTTAGAATCCAGCATATCTCACTGAACCGAAGAAGTGTTAGTTAGAAGGGAGTTAGAGCTGCAAGCAGTTTGGTTTGGGAAATTAGACGCGAAATGAAACTGCAAATGCCTTCCAACAGGCTTGGAAAAGTGTGTTCTATATCTCTGCCAAACAAACTCCCCGGAGGTTGAGCTTTCAGAAGCTAGTTTAACTCTAAGGGAGGAAGCAGCAGAATGTGCCTCTCACATCTAGCCTGTAGGAATTCAGGTTGGCAAGTTCTATGGGGAAGCCCATTGCTGCCTATGGTGGAAACGGCATGGGAGATTTCAGTTTCAAAATCTCTGTGAAAAAGCGTCAGAGAAGCTTCTCCGTTTAGAATCCAGCATATCTCACTGAACCGAAGAAGTGGTAGTTAGAAGGGAGTTAGAGCTGCAAGCAGTTTGGTTTGGGAAATTAGACGCGAAATGAAACTGCAAATGCCTTCCAACAGGCTTGGAAAAGTGTGTTCTATATCTCTGCCAAACAGACTCCCAGGAGGTTGAGCTTTCAGAAGCAAGTTTAACTCTAAGGGAGGAAGCAGCAGAATGTGCCTCTCACATCTAGCCTGTAGGAATTCAGGTTGGCAAGTTCTATGGGGAAGCCCATTGGCGCCTTCGTTGGAAACGGGTTTGGAAATTTCAGTTTCAAAATCTCTGTGAAACAGCGTCAGAGAAGCTTCTCCGTTTAGAATCCAGCATATCTCACTGAACCGAAGAAGTGTTAGTTAGAAGGGAGTTAGAGCTGCAAGCAGTTTGGTTTGGGAAATTAGACGCGAAATGAAACTGCAAATGCCTTCCAACAGGCTTGGAAAAGTGTGTTCTATATCTTTGCCAAACAGACTCCCCGGAGGTTGAGCTTTCAGAAGCAAGTTTAACTCTAAGGGAGGAAGCAGCAGAATGTGCCTCTCACATCTACCCTGTAGGAATTCAGGTTGGCAAGTTCTATGGGGAAGCCCATTGCTGCCTATGGTGGAAACGGCATGGGAGATTTCAGCTTCAAAATCTCTGTGAAAAAGCGTCAGAGAAGCTTCTCCGTTTAGAATCCAGCATATCTCACTGAACCGAAGAAGTGGTAGTTAGAAGGGAGTTAGAGCTGCAAGCAGTTTGGTTTGGGAAATTAGACGCGAAATGAAACTGCAAATGCCTTCCAACAGGCTTGGAAAAGTGTGTTCTATATCTCTGCCAAACAAACTCCCCGGAGGTTGAGCTTTCAGAAGCTAGTTTAACTCTAAGGGAGAAAGCAGCAGAATGTGCCTCTCACATCTAGCCTGTAGGAATTCAGGTTGGCAAGTTCTTTGGGGAAGCCCATTGCTGCCTATGGTGGAAACGGCATGGGAGATTTCAGTTTGAAAATCTCTGTGAAAAAGCGTCAGAGAAGCTTCTCCGTTTAGAATCCAGCATATCTCACTGAACCGAAGAAGTGGTAGTTAGAAGGCAGTTAGAGCTGCAAGCAGTTTGGTTTGGGAAATTAGTCGCGAAATGAAACTGCAAATGCCTTCCAACAGGCTTGGAAAAGTGTGTTCTATATCTCTGCCAAACAGACTCCCCGGAGGTTGAGCTTTCAGAAGCTAGTTTAACTCTAAGGGAGGAAGCAGCAGAATGTGCCTCTCACATCTAGCCTGTAGGAATTTAGGTTGGCAAGTTCTATGGGGAAGCCCATTGCTGCCTATGGTGGAAACGGCATGGGAGATTTCAGTTTGAAAATCTCTGTGAAAAAGCGTCAGAGAAGCTTCTCCGTTTAGAATCCAGCATATCTCACTGAACCGAAGAAGTGGTAGTTAGAAGGCAGTTAGAGCTGCAAGCAGTTTGGTTTGGGAAATTAGTTGCGAAATGAAACTGCAAATGCCTTCCAACAGGCTTGGAAAAGTGTGTTCTATATCTCTGCCAAACAGACTCCCCGGAGGTTGAGCTTTCAGAAGCCAGTTTAACTCTAAGGGAGGAAGCAGCAGAATGTGCCTCTCACATCTAGCCTGTAGGAATTCAGGTTGGCAAGTTCTATGGGGAAGCCCATTACTGCCTAAGGTGGAAACGGCATGGGAGATTTCAGTTTCAAAATCTCTGTGAAAAAGCGTCAGAGAAGCTTCTCCGTTTAGAATCCAGCATATCTCACTGAACCGAAGAAGTGGTAGTTAGAAGGGAGTTAGAGCTGCAAGCAGTTTGGTTTGGGAAATTAGATGCGAAATGACACTGCAAAGGCCTTCCAACAGGCTTGGAAAAGTGTATTCTATATCTCTGCCAAACAGAGTCCCCGGAGGTTGAGCTTTCAGAAGCAAGCTTAACTGTTAGGGAGGAAGCAGCAGAATGTGCCTCTCACATCTAGCCTGTAGGAATTCAGGTTGGCAAGTTCTATGGGGAAGCCCATTGCTGCCTATGGTGGAAACGGCATGGGAGATTTCAGTTTCAAAATCTCTGTAAAAAAGCGTCAGAGAAGCTTCTCCGTTTAGAATCCAGCATATCTCACTGAACCGAAGAAGTGGTAGTTAGAAGGGAGTTAGAGCTGCAAGCAGTTTGGTTTGGGAAATTAGACGCGAAATGAAACTGCAAATGCCTTCCAACAGGCTTGGAAAAGTGTGTTCTATATCTCTGCCAAACAAACTCCCCGGAGGTTGAGCTTTCAGAAGCAAGTTTAACTCTAAGGGAGGAAGCAGCAGAATGTGCCTCTCACATCTAGCCTGTAGGAATTCAGGTTGGCAAGTTCTATGGGGAAGCCCATTGCTGCCTATGGTGGAAACGGCATGGGAGATTTCAGTTTCAAAATCTCTGTGAAAAAGCGTCAGAGAAGCTTCTCCGTTTAGAATCCAGCATATCTCACTGAACCGAAGAAGTGGTAGTTAGAAGGGAGTTAGAGCTGCAAGCAGTTTGGTTTGGGAAATTAGACGCGAAATGAAACTGCAAATGCCTTCCAACAGGCTTGGAAAAGTGTGTTCTATATCTCTGCCAAACAGACTCCCCGGAGGTTGAGCTTTCAGAAGCAAGTTTAACTCTAAGGGAGGAAGCAGCAGAATGTGCCTCTCACATCTACCCTGTAGGAATTCAGGTTGGCAAGTTCTATGGTAAGCCCATTGCTGCCTATGGTGGAAACGGCATGGGAGATTTCAGCTTCAAAATCTCTGTGAAAAAGCGTCAGAGAAGCTTCTCCGTTTAGAATCCAGCATATCTCACTGAACCGAAGAAGTGGTAGTTAGAAGGGAGTTAGAGCTGCAAGCAGTTTGGTTTGGGAAGTTAGACGCGAAATGAAACTGCAAATGCCTTCCAACAGGCTTGGAAAAGTGTGTTCTATATCACTGCCAAACAAACTCCCCGGAGGTTGAGCTTTCAGAAGCTAGTTTATCTCTAAGGAAGAAAGCAGCAGAATGTGCCTCTCACATCTAGCCTGTAGGAATTCAGGTTGGCAAGTTCTTTGGGGAAGCCCTTTGCTGCCTATGGTGGAAACGGCATGGGAGATTTCAGTTTCAAAATCTCTGTGAAAAAGCGTCAGAGAAGCTTCTCCGTTTAGAATCCAGCATATCTCACTGAACCGAAGAAGTGGTAGTTAGAAGGGAGTTAGAGCTGCAAGCAGTTTGGTTTGGGAAATTAGATGCGAAATGACACTGCAAAGGCCTTTCAACAGGCTTGGAAAAGTGTGTTCTATATCTCTGCCAAACAGATTCCCCGGAGGTTGAGCTTTCAGAAGCAAGCTTAACTGTTAGGGAGGAAGCAGCAGAATGTGCCTCTCACATCTAGCCTGTAGGAATTTAGGTTGGCAAGTTCTATGGGGAAGCCCATTGCTGCCTATGGTGGAAACGGCATGGGAGATTTCAGTTTCAAAATCTCTGTGAAAAAGCGTCAGAGAAGCTTCTCCGTTTAGAATCCAGCATATCTCACTGAACCGAAGAAGTGGTAGTTAGAAGGCAGTTAGAGCTGCAAGCAGTTTGGTTTGGGAAATTAGTTGCGAAATGAAACTGCAAATGCCTTCCAACAGGCTTGGAAAAGTGTGTTCTATATCTCTGCCAAACAGACTCCCCGGAGGTTGAGCTTTCAGAAGCTAGTTTAACTCTAAGGGAGGAAGCAGCAGAATGTGCCTCTCACATCTAGCCTGTAGGAATTCAGGTTGGCAAGTTCTATGGGGAAGCCCATTGCTGCCTATGGTGGAAATGGCATGGGAGATTTCAGTTTCAAAATCTCTGTGAAAAAGCGTCAGAGAAGCTTCTCCGTTTAGAATCCAGCATATCTCACTGAACCGAAAAAGTGGTAGTTAGAAGGGAATTAGAGCTGCAAGCAGTTTGGTTTGGGAAATTAGACGCGAAATGAAACTGCAAATGCCTTCCAACAGGCTTGGAAAAGTGTGTTCTATATCTCTGCCAAACAAACTCCCCGGAGGTTGAGCTTTCAGAAGCAAGTTTAACTCTAAGGGAGGAAGCAGCAGAATGTGCCTCTCACATCTAGCCTGTAGGAATTCAGGTTGGCAAGTTCTATGGGGAAGCCCATTGCTGCCTATGGTGGAAACGGCATGGGAGATTTCAGTTTCAAAATCTCTGTGAAAAAGCGTCAGAGAAGCTTCTCCGTTTAGAATCCAGCATATCTCACTGAACCGAAGAAGTGGTAGTTAGAAGGGAGTTAGAGCTGCAAGCAGTTTGGTTTGGGAAATTAGACGCGAAATGAAACTGCAAATGCCTTCCAACAGGCTTGGAAAAGTGTGTTCTATATCTCTGCCAAACAGACTCCCCGGAGGTTGAGCTTTCAGAAGCCAGTTTAACTCTAAGGGAGGAAGCAGCAGAATGTGCCTCTCACATCTAGCCTGTAGGAATTCAGGTTGGCAAGTTCTATGGGGAAGCCCATTGCTGCCTAAGGTGGAAACGGCATGGGAGATTTCAGTTTCAAAATCTCTGTGAAAAAGCGTCAGAGAAGCTTCTCCGTTTAGAATCCAGCATATCTCACTGAACCGAAGAAGTGGTAGTTAGAAGGGAGTTAGAGCTGCAAGCAGTTTGGTTTGGGAAATTAGACGCGAAATGAAACTGCAAATGCCTTCCAACAGGCTTGGAAAAGTGTGTTCTATATCTCTGCCAAACAAACTCCCCGGAGGTTGAGCTTTCAGAAGCTAGTTTAACTCTAAGGGAGGAAGCAGCAGAATGTGCCTCTCACATCTAGCCTGTAGGAATTCAGGTTGGCAAGTTCTATGGGGAAGCCCATTGCTGCCTACGGTGGAAACGGCATGGGAGATTTCAGTTTCAAAATCTCTGTGAAAAAGCGTCAGAGAAGCTTCTCCGTTTAGAATCCAGCATATCTCACTGAACCGAAGAAGTGGTAGTTAGAAGGGAGTTAGAGCTGCAAGCAGTTTGGTTTGGGAAATTAGACGCGAAATGAAACTGCAAATGCCTTCCAACAGGCTTGGAAAAGTGTGTTCTATATCTCTGCCAAACAGACTCCCCGGAGGTTGAGCTTTCAGAAGCAAGTTTAACTCTAAGGGAGGAAGCAGCAGAATGTGCCTCTCACATCTAGCCTGTAGGAATTCAGGTTGGCAAGTTCTATGGGGAAGCCCATTGGCGCCTTCGTTGGAAACGGGTTTGGAAATTTCAGTTTCAAAATCTCTGTGAAACAGCGTCAGAGAAGCTTCTCCGTTTAGAATCCAGCATATCTCACTGAACCGAAGAAGTGTTAGTTAGAAGGGAGTTAGAGCTGCAAGCAGTTTGGTTTGGGAAATTAGACGCGAAATGAAACTGCAAATGCCTTCCAACAGGCTTGGAAATGTGTGTTCTATATCTTTGCCAAACAGACTCCCCGGAGGTTGAGCTTTCAGAAGCAAGTTTAACTCTAAGGGAGGAAGCAGCAGAATGTGCCTCTCACATCTACCCTGTAGGAATTCAGGTTGGCAAGTTCTATGGGGAAGCCCATTGCTGCCTATGGTGGAAACGGCATGGGAGATTTCAGCTTCAAAATCTCTGTGAAAAAGCGACAGAGAAGCTTCTCCGTTTAGAATCCAGCATATCTCACTGAACCGAAGAAGTGGTAGTTAGAAGGGAGTTAGAGCTGCAAGCAGTTTGGTTTGGGAAATTAGACGCGAAATGAAACTGCAAATGCCTTCCAACAGGCTTGGAAAAGTGTGTTCTATATCTCTGCCAAACAGACTCCTAGGAGGTTGAGCTTTCAGAAGCAAGTTTAACTCTAAGGGAGGAAGCAGCAGAATGTGCCTCTCACATCTAGCCTGTAGGAATTCAGGTTGGCAAGTTCTATGGGGAAGCCCATTGCTGCCTATGGTGGAAACGGCATGGGAGATTTCAGCTTCAAAATCTCTGTGAAAAAGCGTCAGAGAAGCTTCTCCGTTTAGAATCCAGCATATCTCACTGAACCGAAAAAGTGGTAGTTAGAAGGGAATTAGAGCTGCAAGCAGTTTGGTTTGGGAAATTAGACGCGAAATGAAACTGCAAATGCCTTCCAACAGGCTTGGAAAAGTGTGTTCTATATCTCTGCCAAACAAACTCCCCGGAGGTTGAGCTTTCAGAAGCAAGTTTAACTCTAAGGGAGGAAGCAGCAGAATGTGCCTCTCACATCTAGCCTGTAGGAATTCAGGTTGGCAAGTTCTATGGGGAAGCCCATTGCTGCCTATGGTGGAAACGGCATGGGAGATTTCAGTTTCAAAATCTCTGTGAAAAAGCGTCAGAGAAGCTTCTCCGTTTAGAATCCAGCATATCTCACTGAACCGAAGAAGTGGTAGTTAGAAGGGAGTTAGAGCTGCAAGCAGTTTGGTTTGGGAAATTAGACGCGAAATGAAACTGCAAATGCCTTCCAACAGGCTTGGAAAAGTGTGTTCTATATCTCTGCCAAACAGACTCCCCGGAGGTTGAGCTTTCAGAAGCCAGTTTAACTCTAAGGGAGGAAGCAGCAGAATGTGCCTCTCACATCTAGCCTGTAGGAATTCAGGTTGGCAAGTTCTATGGGGAAGCCCATTACTGCCTAAGGTGGAAACGGCATGGGAGATTTCAGTTTCAAAATCTCTGTGAAAAAGCGTCAGAGAAGCTTCTCCGTTTAGAATCCAGCATATCTCACTGAACCGAAGAAGTGGTAGTTAGAAGGGAGTTAGAGCTGCAAGCAGTTTGGTTTGGGAAATTAGATGCGAAATGACACTGCAAAGGCCTTCCAACAGGCTTGGAAAAGTGTATTCTATATCTCTGCCAAACAGAGTTCCCGGAGGTTGAGCTTTCAGAAGCAAGCTTAACTGTTAGGGAGGAAGCAGCAGAATGTGCCTCTCACATCTAGCCTGTAGGAATTCAGGTTGGCAAGTTCTATGGGGAAGCCCATTGCTGCCTATGGTGGAAACGGCATGGGAGATTTCAGTTTCAAAATCTCTGTAAAAAAGCGTCAGAGAAGCTTCTCCGTTTAGAATCCAGCATATCTCACTGAACCGAAGAAGTGGTAGTTAGAAGGGAGTTAGAGCTGCAAGCAGTTTGGTTTGGGAAATTAGACGCGAAATGAAACTGCAAATGCCTTCCAACAGGCTTGGAAAAGTGTGTTCTATATCTCTGACAAACAAACTCCCCGGAGGTTGAGCTTTCAGAAGCAAGTTTAACTCTAAGGGAGGAAGCAGCAGAATGTGCCTCTCACATCTAGCCTGTAGGAATTCAGGTTGGCAAGTTCTATGGGGAAGCCCATTGCTGCCTATGGTGGAAACGGCATGGGAGATTTCAGTTTCAAAATCTCTGTGAAAAAGCGTCAGAGAAGCTTCTCCGTTTAGAATCCAGCATATCTCACTGAACCGAAGAAGTGGTAGTTAGAAGGGAGTTAGAGCTGCAAGCAGTTTGGTTTGGGAAATTAGACGCGAAATGAAACTGCAAATGCCTTCCAACAGGCTTGGAAAAGTGTGTTCTATATCTCTGCCAAACAAACTCCCCGGAGGTTGAGCTTTCAGAAGCTAGTTTAACTCTAAGGGAGGAAGCAGCAGAATGTGCCTCTCACATCTAGCCTGTAGGAATTCAGGTTGGCAAGTTCTATGGGGAAGCCCATTGCTGCCTATGGTGGAAACGGCATGGGAGATTTCAGTTTCAAAATCTCTGTGAAAAAGCGTCAGAGAAGCTTCTCCGTTTAGAATCCAGCATATCTCACTGAACCGAAGAAGTGGTAGTTAGAAGGGAGTTAGAGCTGCAAGCAGTTTGGTTTGGGAAATTAGACGCGAAATGAAACTGCAAATGCCTTCCAACAGGCTTGGAAAAGTGTGTTCTATATCTCTGCCAAACAGACTCCCCGGAGGTTGAGCTTTCAGAAGCAAGTTTAACTCTAAGGGAGGAAGCAGCAGAATGTGCCTCTCACATCTAGCCTGTAGGAATTCAGGTTGGCAAGTTCTATGGGGAAGCCCATTGGCGCCTTCGTTGGAAACAGGTTTGGAAATTTCAGTTTCAAAATCTCTGTGAAACAGCGTCAGAGAAGCTTCTCCGTTTAGAATCCAGCATATCTCACTGAACCGAAGAAGTGTTAGTTAGAAGGGAGTTAGAGCTGCAAGCAGTTTGGTTTGGGAAATTAGACGCGAAATGAAACTGCAAATGCCTTCCAACAGGCTTGGAAAAGTGTGTTCTATATCTTTGCCAAACAGACTCCCCGGAGGTTGAGCTTTCAGAAGCAAGTTTAACTCTAAGGGAGGAAGCAGCAGAATGTGCCTCTCACATCTAGCCTGTAGGAATTCAGGTTGGCAAGTTCTATGGGGAAGCCCATTGCTGCCTATGGTGGAAACGGCATGGGAGATTTCAGCTTCAAAATCTCTGTGAAAAAGCGACAGAGAAGCTTCTCCGTTTAGAATCCAGCATATCTCACTGAACCGAAGAAGTGGTAGTTAGAAGGGAGTTAGAGCTGCAAGCAGTTTGGTTTGGGAAATTAGACGCGAAATGAAACTGCAAATGCCTTCCAACAGGCTTGGAAAAGTGTGTTCTATATCTCTGCCAAACAGACTCCCAGGAGGTTGAGCTTTCAGAAGCAAGTTTAACTCTAAGGGAGGAAGCAGCAGAATGTGCCTCTCACATCTAGCCTGTAGGAATTCAGGTTGGCAAGTTCTATGGGGAAGCCCATTGCTGCCTATGGTGGAAACGGCATGGGAGATTTCAGCTTCAAAATCTCTGTGAAAAAGCGACAGAGAAGCTTCTCCGTTTAGAATCCAGCATATCTCACTGAACCGAAGAAGTGGTAGTTAGAAGGGAGTTAGAGCTGCAAGCAGTTTGGTTTGGGAAATTAGACGCGAAATGAAACTGCAAATGCCTTCCAACAGGCTTGGAAAAGTGTGTTCTATATCTCTGCCAAACAAACTCCCCGGAGGTTGAGCTTTCAGAAGCTAGTTTAACTCTAAGGGAGAAAGCAGCAGAATGTGCCTCTCACATCTAGCCTGTAGGAATTCAGGTTGGCAAGTTCTTTGGGGAAGCCCAGTGCTGCCTATGGTGGAAACGGCATGGGAGATTTCAGTTTCAAAATCTCGGTGAAAAAGCGTCAGAGAAGCTTCTCCGTTTAGAATCCAGCATATCTCACTGAACCGAAGAAGTGGTAGTTAGAAGGGAGTTAGAGCTGCAAGCAGTTTGGTTTGCGAAATTAGACGCGAAATGAAACTGCAAATGCCTTCCAACAGGCTTGGAAAAGTGTGTTCTATATCTCTGCCAAACAGACTCCCCGGAGGTTGAGCTTTCAGAAGCAAGTTTAACTCTAAGGGAGGAAGCAGCAGAATGTGCCTCTCACATCTAGCCTGTAGGAATTCAGGTTGGCAAGTTCTATGGGGAAGCCCATTGCTGCCTATGGTGGAAACGGCATGGGAGATTTCAGCTTCAAAATCTCTGTGAAAAAGCGACAGAGAAGCTTCTCCGTTTAGAATCCAGCATATCTCACTGAACCGAAGAAGTGGTAGTTAGAAGGGAGTTAGAGCTGCAAGCAGTTTGGTTTGGGAAATTAGACGCGAAATGAAACTGCAAATGCCTTCCAACAGGCTTGGAAAAGTGTGTTCTATATCTCTGCCAAACAAACTCCCCGGAGGTTGAGCTTTCAGAAGCTAGTTTAACTCTAAGGGAGAAAGCAGCAGAATGTGCCTCTCACATCTAGCCTGTAGGAATTCAGGTTGGCAAGTTCTTTGGGGAAGTCCATTGCTGCCTATGGTGGAAACGGCATGGGAGATTTCAGTTTCAAAATCTCTGTGAAAAAGCGTCAGAGAAGCTTCTCCGTTTAGAATCCAGCATATCTCACTGAACCGAAGAAGTGGTAGTTAGAAGGGAGTTAGAGCTGCAAGCAGTTTGGTTTGCGAAATTAGACGCGAAATGAAACTGCAAATGCCTTCCAACAGGCTTGGAAAAGTGTGTTCTATATCTCTGCCAAACAGACTCCCCGGAGGTTGAGCTTTCAGAAGCAAGTTTAACTCTAAGGGAGGAAGCAGCAGAATGTGCCTCTCACATCTAGCCTGTAGAAATTCAGGTTGGCAAGTTCTATGGGGAAGCCCATTGCTGCCTATGGTGGAAACGGCATGGGAGATTTCAGTTTCAAAATCTCTGTGAAAAAGCGTCAAAGAAGCTTCTCCGTTTAGAATCCAGCATATCTCACTGAACCGAAGAAGTGGTAGTTAGAAGGGAGTTAGAGCTGCAAGCAGTTTGGTTTGGGAAATTAGATGCGAAATGACAGTGCAAATGACTTCCAACAGGCTTTGAACAGTGTGTTCTATATCTCTGCCAAACAGACTCCCTGGAGGTTGAGCTTTCAGAAGCTAGTTTAACTCTGAGGGAGGAAGCAGCAGAATGTGCCTCTCACATCTAGCCTGTAGGAATTCAGGTTGGCAAGTTCTATGGGGAAGCCCATTGCTGCCTATGGTGGAAACGGCATGGGAGATTTCAGTTTCAAAATCTCTGTGAAAAAGCGTCAGAGAAGCTTCTCCGTTTAGAATCCAGCATATCTCACTGAACCGAAGAAGTGGTAGTTAGAAGGGAGTTAGAGCTGCAAGCAGTTTGGTTTGGGAAATTAGATGCGAAATGACACTGCAAAGGCCTTTCAACAGGCTTGGAAAAGTGTGTTCTATATCTCTGCCAAACAGACTCCCCGGAGGTTGAGCTTTCAGAAGCAAGCTTAACTCTTAGGGAGGAAGCAGCAGAATGTGCCTCTCACATCTAGCCTGTAGGAATTTAGGTTGGCAAGTTCTATGGGGAAGCCCATTGCTGCCTATGGTGGAAACGGCATGGGAGATTTCAGTTTGAAAATCTCTGTGAAAAAGCGTCAGAGAAGCTTCTCCGTTTAGAATCCAGCATATCTCACTGAACCGAAGAAGTGGTAGTTAGAAGGCAGTTAGAGCTGCAAGCAGTTTGGTTTGGGAAATTAGTTGCGAAATGAAACTGCAAATGCCTTCCAACAGGCTTGGAAAAGTGTGTTCTATATCTCTGCCAAACAGACTCCCCGGAGGTTGAGCTTTCAGAAGCTAGTTTAACTCTAAGGGAGGAAGCAGCAGAATGTGCCTCTCACATCTAGCCTGTAGGAATTCAGGTTGGCAAGTTCTATGGGGAAGCCCATTGCTGCCTATGGTGGAAATGGCATGGGAGATTTCAGTTTCAAAATCTCTGTGAAAAAGCGTCAGAGAAGCTTCTCCGTTTAGAATCCAGCATATCTCACTGAACCGAAAAAGTGGTAGTTAGAAGGGAATTAGAGCTGCAAGCAGTTTGGTTTGGGAAATTAGACGCGAAATGAAACTGCAAATGCCTTCCAACAGGCTTGGAAAAGTGTGTTCTATATCTCTGCCAAACAAACTCCCCGGAGGTTGAGCTTTCAGAAGCAAGTTTAACTCTAAGGGAGGAAGCAGCAGAATGTGCCTCTCACATCTAGCCTGTAGGAATTCAGGTTGGCAAGTTCTATGGGGAAGCCCATTGCTGCCTATGGTGGAAACGGCATGGGAGATTTCAGTTTCAAAATCTCTGTGAAAAAGCGTCAGAGAAGCTTCTCCGTTTAGAATCCAGCATATCTCACTGAACCGAAGAAGTGGTAGTTAGAAGGGAGTTAGAGCTGCAAGCAGTTTGGTTTGGGAAATTAGACGCGAAATGAAACTGCAAATGCCTTCCAACAGGCTTGGAAAAGTGTGTTCTATATCTCTGCCAAACAGACTCCCCGGAGGTTGAGCTTTCAGAAGCCAGTTTAACTCTAAGGGAGGAAGCAGCAGAATGTGCCTCTCACATCTAGCCTGTAGGAATTCAGGTTGGCAAGTTCTATGGGGAAGCCCATTACTGCCTAAGGTGGAAACGGCATGGGAGATTTCAGTTTCAAAATCTCTGTGAAAAAGCGTCAGAGAAGCTTCTCCGTTTAGAATCCAGCATATCTCACTGAACCGAAGAAGTGGTAGTTAGAAGGGAGTTAGAGCTGCAAGCAGTTTGGTTTGGGAAATTAGATGCGAAATGACACTGCAAAGGCCTTCCAACAGGCTTGGAAAAGTGTATTCTATATCTCTGCCAAACAGAGTCCCCGGAGGTTGAGCTTTCAGAAGCAAGCTTAACTGTTAGGGAGGAAGCAGCAGAATGTGCCTCTCACATCTAGCCTGTAGGAATTCAGGTTGGCAAGTTCTATGGGGAAGCCCATTGCTGCCTATGGTGGAAATGGCATGGGAGATTTCAGTTTCAAAATCTCTGTAAAAAAGCGTCAGAGAAGCTTCTCCGTTTAGAATCCAGCATATCTCACTGAACCGAAGAAGTGGTAGTTAGAAGGGAGTTAGAGCTGCAAGCAGTTTGGTTTGGGAAATTAGACGCGAAATGAAACTGCAAATGCCTTCCAACAGGCTTGGAAAAGTGTGTTCTATATCTCTGCCAAACAAACTCCCCGGAGGTTGAGCTTTCAGAAGCAAGTTTAACTCTAAGGGAGGAAGCAGCAGAATGTGCCTCTCACATCTAGCCTGTAGGAATTCAGGTTGGCAAGTTCTATGGGGAAGCCCATTGCTGCCTATGGTGGAAACGGCATGGGAGATTTCAGTTTCAAAATCTCTGTGAAAAAGCGTCAGAGAAGCTTCTCCGTTTAGAATCCAGCATATCTCACTGAACCGAAGAAGTGGTAGTTAGAAGGGAGTTAGAGCTGCAAGCAGTTTGGTTTGGGAAATTAGACGCGAAATGAAACTGCAAATGCCTTCCAACAGGCTTGGAAAAGTGTGTTCTATATCTCTGCCAAACAGACTCCCCGGAGGTTGAGCTTTCAGAAGCAAGTTTAACTCTAAGGGAGGAAGCAGCAGAATGTGCCTCTCACATCTAGCCTGTAGAAATTCAGGTTGGCAAGTTCTATGGGGAAGCCCATTGCTGCCTATGGTGGAAACGGCATGGGAGATTTCAGTTTCAAAATCTCTGTGAAAAAGCGTCAAAGAAGCTTCTCCGTTTAGAATCCAGCATATCTCACTGAACCGAAGAAGTGGTAGTTAGAAGGGAGTTAGAGCTGCAAGCAGTTTGGTTTGGGAAATTAGATGCGAAATGACAGTGCAAATGACTTCCAACAGGCTTTGAACAGTGTGTTCTATATCTCTGCCAAACAGACTCCCTGGAGGTTGAGCTTTCAGAAGCTAGTTTAACTCTGAGGGAGGAAGCAGCAGAATGTGCCTCTCACATCTAGCCTGTAGGAATTCAGGTTGGCAAGTTCTATGGGGAAGCCCATTGCTGCCTATGGTGGAAACGGCATGGGAGATTTCAGTTTCAAAATCTCTGTGAAAAAGCGTCAGAGAAGCTTCTCCGTTTAGAATCCAGCATATCTCACTGAACCGAAGAAGTGGTAGTTAGAAGGGAGTTAGAGCTGCAAGCAGTTTGGTTTGGGAAATTAGATGCGAAATGACACTGCAAAGGCCTTTCAACAGGCTTGGAAAAGTGTGTTCTATATCTCTGCCAAACAGACTCCCCGGAGGTTGAGCTTTCAGAAGCAAGCTTAACTCTTAGGGAGGAAGCAGCAGAATGTGCCTCTCACATCTAGCCTGTAGGAATTTAGGTTGGCAAGTTCTATGGGGAAGCCCATTGCTGCCTATGGTGGAAACGGCATGGGAGATTTCAGTTTGAAAATCTCTGTGAAAAAGCGTCAGAGAAGCTTCTCCGTTTAGAATCCAGCATATCTCACTGAACCGAAGAAGTGGTAGTTAGAAGGCAGTTAGAGCTGCAAGCAGTTTGGTTTGGGAAATTAGTTGCGAAATGAAACTGCAAATGCCTTCCAACAGGCTTGGAAAAGTGTGTTCTATATCTCTGCCAAACAGACTCCCCGGAGGTTGAGCTTTCAGAAGCTAGTTTAACTCTAAGGGAGGAAGCAGCAGAATGTGCCTCTCACATCTAGCCTGTAGGAATTCAGGTTGGCAAGTTCTATGGGGAAGCCCATTGCTGCCTATGGTGGAAATGGCATGGGAGATTTCAGTTTGAAAATCTCTGTGAAAAAGCGTCAGAGAAGCTTCTCCGTTTAGAATCCAGCATATCTCACTGAACCGAAAAAGTGGTAGTTAGAAGGGAATTAGAGCTGCAAGCAGTTTGGTTTGGGAAATTAGACGCGAAATGAAACTGCAAATGCCTTCCAACAGGCTTGGAAAAGTGTGTTCTATATCTCTGCCAAACAAACTCCCCGGAGGTTGAGCTTTCAGAAGCAAGTTTAACTCTAAGGGAGGAAGCAGCAGAATGTGCCTCTCACATCTAGCCTGTAGGAATTCAGGTTGGCAAGTTCTATGGGGAAGCCCATTGCTGCCTATGGTGGAAACGGCATGGGAGATTTCAGTTTCAAAATCTCTGTGAAAAAGCGTCAGAGAAGCTTCTCCGTTTAGAATCCAGCATATCTCACTGAACCGAAGAAGTGGTAGTTAGAAGGGAGTTAGAGCTGCAAGCAGTTTGGTTTGGGAAATTAGACGCGAAATGAAACTGCAAATGCCTTCCAACAGGCTTGGAAAAGTGTGTTCTATATCTCTGCCAAACAGACTCCCCGGAGGTTGAGCTTTCAGAAGCCAGTTTAACTCTAAGGGAGGAAGCAGCAGAATGTGCCTCTCACATCTAGCCTGTAGGAATTCAGGTTGGCAAGTTCTATGGGGAAGCCCATTACTGCCTAAGGTGGAAACGGCATGGGAGATTTCAGTTTCAAAATCTCTGTGAAAAAGCGTCAGAGAAGCTTCTCCGTTTAGAATCCAGCATATCTCACTGAACCGAAGAAGTGGTAGTTAGAAGGGAGTTAGAGCTGCAAGCAGTTTGGTTTGGGAAATTAGATGCGAAATGACACTGCAAAGGCCTTCCAACAGGCTTGGAAAAGTGTATTCTATATCTCTGCCAAACAGAGTCCCCGGAGGTTGAGCTTTCAGAAGCAAGCTTAACTGTTAGGGAGGAAGCAGCAGAATGTGCCTCTCACATCTAGCCTGTAGGAATTCAGGTTGGCAAGTTCTATGGGGAAGCCCATTGCTGCCTATGGTGGAAATGGCATGGGAGATTTCAGTTTCAAAATCTCTGTAAAAAAGCGTCAGAGAAGCTTCTCCGTTTAGAATCCAGCATATCTCACTGAACCGAAGAAGTGGTAGTTAGAAGGGAGTTAGAGCTGCAAGCAGTTTGGTTTGGGAAATTAGACGCGAAATGAAACTGCAAATGCCTTCCAACAGGCTTGGAAAAGTGTGTTCTATATCTCTGCCAAACAAACTCCCCGGAGGTTGAGCTTTCAGAAGCAAGTTTAACTCTAAGGGAGGAAGCAGCAGAATGTGCCTCTCACATCTAGCCTGTAGGAATTCAGGTTGGCAAGTTCTATGGGGAAGCCCATTGCTGCCTATGGTGGAAACGGCATGGGAGATTTCAGTTTCAAAATCTCTGTGAAAAAGCGTCAGAGAAGCTTCTCCGTTTAGAATCCAGCATATCTCACTGAACCGAAGAAGTGGTAGTTAGAAGGGAGTTAGAGCTGCAAGCAGTTTGGTTTGGGAAATTAGACGCGAAATGAAACTGCAAATGCCTTCCAACAGGCTTGGAAAAGTGTGTTTTATATCTCTGCCAAACAGACTCCCCGGAGGTTGAGCTTTCAGAAGCCAGTTTAACTCTAAGGGAGGAAGCAGCAGAATGTGCCTCTCACATCTAGCCTGTAGGAATTCAGGTTGGCAAGTTCTATGGGGAAGCCCATTGCTGCCTAAGGTGGAAACGGCATGGGAGATTTCAGTTTCAAAATCTCTGTGAAAAAGCGTCAGAGAAGCTTCTCCGTTTAGAATCCAGCATATCTCACTGAACCGAAGAAGTGGTAGTTAGAAGGGAGTTAGAGCTGCAAGCAGTTTGGTTTGGGAAATTAGACGCGAAATGAAACTGCAAATGCCTTCCAACAGGCTTGGAAAAGTGTGTTCTATATCTCTGACAAACAGAGTCCCCGGAGGTTGAGCTTTCAGAAGCTAGTTTAACTCTAAGGGAGGAAGCAGCAGAATGTGCCTCTCACATCTAGCCTGTAGCAATTCAGGTTGGCAAGTTCTATGGGGAAGCCCATTGGCGCCTTCGTTGGAAACGGGTTTGGAATTTTCAGTTTCAAAATCTCTGTGAAAAAGCGTCAGAGAAGCTTCTCCGTTTAGAATCCAGCATATCTCACTGAACCGAAGAAGTGTTAGTTAGAAGGGAGTTAGAGCTGCAAGCAGTTTGGTTTGGGAAATTAGACGTGAAATGAAACTGCAAATGCCTTAAAACAGGCTTGGAAAAGTGTGTTCTATATCTCTGCCAAACAGACTCCCCGGAGGTTGAGCTTTCAGAAGCAAGTTTAACTCTAAGGGAGGAAGCACCAGAATGTGCCTCTCACATCTAGCCTGTAGGAATTCAGGTTGGCAAGTTCTATGGGGAAGCCCATTGCTGCCTATGGTGGAAACGGCAAGGGAGATTTCAGCTTCAAAATCTCTGTGAAAAAGCGTCAGAGAAGCTTCTCCGTTTAGAATCCAGCATATCTCACTGAACCGAAGAAGTATTAGTTAGAAGGGAGTTAGAGCTGCAAGCAGTTTGGTTTGGGAAATTAGACACGAAATGAAACTGCAAATGCCTTCCAACAGGCTTGGAAAAGTGTGTTCTATATCTCTGCCAAACAAACTCCCCGGAGGTTGAGCTTTCAGAAGCTAGTTTAACTCTAAGGGAGAAAGCAGCAGAATGTGCCTCTCACATCTAGCCTGTAGGAATTCAGGTTGGCAAGTTCTATGGGGAAGCCCATTGCTGCCTATGGTGGAAACGGCATGGGAGATTTCAGTTTCAAAATCTCTGTAAAAAAGCGTCAGAGAAGCTTCTCCGTTTAGAATCCAGCATATCTCACTGAACCGAAGAAGTGGTAGTTAGAAGGGAGTTAGAGCTGCAAGCAGTTTGGTTTGGGAAATTAGACGCGAAATGAAACTGCAAATGCCTTCCAACAGGCTTGGAAAAGTGTGTTCTATATCTCTGCCAAACAAACTCCCCGGAGGTTGAGCTTTCAGAAGCAAGTTTAACTCTAAGGGAGGAAGCAGCAGAATGTGCCTCTCACATCTAGCCTGTAGGAATTCAGGTTGGCAAGTTCTATGGGGAAGCCCATTGCTGCCTATGGTGGAAACGGCATGGGAGATTTCAGTTTCAAAATCTCTGTGAAAAAGCGTCAGAGAAGCTTCTCCGTTTAGAATCCAGCATATCTCACTGAACCGAAGAAGTGGTAGTTAGAAGGGAGTTAGAGCTGCAAGCAGTTTGGTTTGGGAAATTAGACGCGAAATGAAACTGCAAATGCCTTCCAACAGGCTTGGAAAAGTGTGTTTTATATCTCTGCCAAACAGACTCCCCGGAGGTTGAGCTTTCAGAAGCCAGTTTAACTCTAAGGGAGGAAGCAGCAGAATGTGCCTCTCACATCTAGCCTGTAGGAATTCAGGTTGGCAAGTTCTATGGGGAAGCCCATTGCTGCCTAAGGTGGAAACGGCATGGGAGATTTCAGTTTCAAAATCTCTGTGAAAAAGCGTCAGAGAAGCTTCTCCGTTTAGAATCCAGCATATCTCACTGAACCGAAGAAGTGGTAGTTAGAAGGGAGTTAGAGCTGCAAGCAGTTTGGTTTGGGAAATTAGACGCGAAATGAAACTGCAAATGCCTTCCAACAGGCTTGGAAAAGTGTGTTCTATATCTCTGCCAAACAAACTCCCCGGAGGTTGAGCTTTCAGAAGCTAGTTTAACTCTAAGGGAGGAAGCAGCAGAATGTGCCTCTCACATCTAGCCTGTAGGAATTCAGGTTGGCAAGTTCTATGGGGAAGCCCATTGCTGCCTATGGTGGAAACGGCATGGGAGATTTCAGTTTCAAAATCTCTGTGAAATAGCGTCAGAGAAGCTTCTCCGTTTAGAATCCAGCATATCTCACTGAACCGAAGAAGTGGTAGTTAGAAGGGAGTTAGAGCTGCAAGCAGTTTGGTTTGGGAAATTAGATGCGAAATGACACTGCAAAGGCCTTCCAACAGGCTTGGAAAAGTGTGTTCTATATCTCTGCCAAACAGAGTCCCCGGAGGTTGAGCTTTCAGAAGCAAGCTTAACTGTTAGGGAGGAAGCAGCAGAATGTGCCTCTCACATCTAGCCTGTAGGAATTCAGATGGCAAGTTCTATGGGGACGCCCATTGCTGCCTATGGTGGAAACGGCATGGGAGATTTCAGTTTCAAAATCTCTGTGAAATAGCGTCAGAGAAGCTTCTCCGTTTAGAATCCAGCATATCTCACTGAACCGAAGAAGTGGTAGTTAGAAGGGAGTTAGAGCTGCAAGCAGTTTGGTTTGGGAAATTAGATGCGAAATGACACTGCAAAGGCCTTCCAACAGGCTTGGAAAAGTGTGTTCTATATCTCTGCCAAACAGAGTCCCCGGAGGTTGAGCATTCAGAAGCAAGCTTAACTGTTAGGGAGGAAGCAGCAGAATGTGCCTCTCACATCTAGCCTGTAGGAATTCAGATGGCAAGTTCTATGGGGAAGCCCATTGCTGCCTCTGGTGGAAACGGCATGGGAGATTTCAGTTTCAAAATCTCTGTGAAAAAGCGTCAGAGAAGCTTCTCCGTTTAGAATCCAGCATATCTCACTGAACCGAAGAAGTGGTAGTTAGAAGGGAGTTAGAGCTGCAAGCAGTTTGGTTTGGGAAATTAGACGCGAAATCAAACTGCAAAGGCCTTCCAACAGGCTTTGAAAAGTGTGTTCTATATTTCTGCCAAACAAACTCCCCGGAGGTTGAGCTTTCAGAAGCTAGTTTAACTCTAAGGGAGGAAGCAGCAGAATGTGCCTCTCACATCTAGCCTGTAGGAATTCAGGTTGGCAAGTTCTATGGGGAAGCCCATTGGCGCCTTCGTTGGAAACGGGTTTGGAAATTTCAGTTTCAAAATCTCTGTGAAAAAGCGTCAGAGAAGCTTCTCCGTTTAGAATCCAGCATATCTCACTGAACCGAAGAAGTGTTAGTTAGAAGGGAGTTAGAGCTGCAAGCCGTTTGGTTTGGGAAATTAGACGCGAAATGAAACTGCAAATGCCTTCCAACAGGCTTGGAAAAGTGTGTTCTATATCTCTGCCAAACAAACACCCCGGAGGTTGAGCTTTCAGAAGCAAGTTTAACTCTAAGGGAGGAAGCAGCAGAATGTGCCTCTCACATCTAGCCTGTAGGAATTCAGGTTGGCAAGTTCTATGGGGAAGCCCATTGCTGCCTATGGTGGAAACGGCATGGGAGATTTCAGTTTCAAAATCTCTGTGAAAAAGCGTCAGAGAAGCTTCTCCGTTTAGAATCCAGCATATCTCACTGAACCGAAGAAGTGGTAGTTAGAAGGGAGTTAGAGCTGCAAGCAGTTTGGTTTGGGAAATTAGACGCGAAATGAAACTGCAAATGCCTTCCAACAGGCTTGGAAAAGTGTGTTCTATATCTCTGCCAAACAGACTCCCCGGAGGTTGAGCTTTCAGAAGCCAGTTTAACTCTAAGGGAGGAAGCAGCAGAATGTGCCTCTCACATCTAGCCTGTAGGAATTCAGGTTGGCAAGTTCTATGGGGAAGCCCATTGCTGCCTAAGGTGGAAACGGCATGGGAGATTTCAGTTTCAAAATCTCTGTGAAAAAGCGTCAGAGAAGCTTCTCCGTTTAGAATCCAGCATATCTCACTGAACCGAAGAAGTGGTAGTTAGAAGGGAGTTAGAGCTGCAAGCAGTTTGGTTTGGGAAATTAGACGCGAAATGAAACTGCAAATGCCTTCCAACAGGCTTGGAAAAGTGTGTTCTATATCTCTGCCAAACAAACTCCCCGGAGGTTGAGCTTTCAGAAGCTAGTTTAACTCTAAGGGAGGAAGCAGCAGAATGTGCCTCTCACATCTAGCCTGTAGGAATTCAGGTTGGCAAGTTCTATGGGGAAGCCCATTGCTGCCTATGGTGGAAACGGCATGGGAGATTTCAGTTTCAAAATCTCTGTGAAATAGCGTCAGAGAAGCTTCTCCGTTTAGAATCCAGCATATCTCACTGAACCGAAGAAGTGGTAGTTAGAAGGGAGTTAGAGCTGCAAGCAGTTTGGTTTGGGAAATTAGATGCGAAATGACACTGCAAAGGCCTTCCAACAGGCTTGGAAAAGTGTGTTCTATATCTCTGCCAAACAGAGTCCCCGGAGGTTGAGCTTTCAGAAGCAAGCTTAACTGTTAGGGAGGAAGCAGCAGAATGTGCCTCTCACATCTAGCCTGTAGGAATTCAGATGGCAAGTTCTATGGGGACGCCCATTGCTGCCTATGGTGGAAACGGCATGGGAGATTTCAGTTTCAAAATCTCTGTGAAATAGCGTCAGAGAAGCTTCTCCGTTTAGAATCCAGCATATCTCACTGAACCGAAGAAGTGGTAGTTAGAAGGGAGTTAGAGCTGCAAGCAGTTTGGTTTGGGAAATTAGATGCGAAATGACACTGCAAAGGCCTTCCAACAGGCTTGGAAAAGTGTGTTCTATATCTCTGCCAAACAGAGTCCCCGGAGGTTGAGCATTCAGAAGCAAGCTTAACTGTTAGGGAGGAAGCAGCAGAATGTGCCTCTCACATCTAGCCTGTAGGAATTCAGATGGCAAGTTCTATGGGGAAGCCCATTGCTGCCTCTGGTGGAAACGGCATGGGAGATTTCAGTTTCAAAATCTCGGTGAAAAAGCGTCAGAGAAGCTTCTCCGTTTAGAATCCAGCATATCTCACTGAACCGAAGAAGTGTTAGTTAGAAGGGAGTTAGAGCTGCAAGCAGTTTGGTTTGGGAAATTAGACGCGAAATCAAACTGCAAAGGCCTTCCAACAGGCTTTGAAAAGTGTGTTCTATATTTCTGCCAAACAAACTCCCCGGAGGTTGAGCTTTCAGAAGCTAGTTTAACTCTAAGGGAGGAAGCAGCAGAATGTGCCTCTCACATCTAGCCTGTAGGAATTCAGGTTGGCAAGTTCTATGGGGAAGCCCATTGGCGCCTTCGTTGGAAACGGGTTTGGAAATTTCAGTTTCAAAATCTCTGTGAAAAAGCGTCAGAGAAGCTTCTCCGTTTAGAATCCAGCATATCTCACTGAACCGAAGAAGTGTTAGTTAGAAGGGAGTTAGAGCTGCAAGCCGTTTGGTTTGGGAAATTAGACGCGAAATGAAACTGCAAATGCCTTCCAACAGGCTTGGAAAAGTGTGTTCTATATCTCTGCCAAACAAACACCCCGGAGGTTGAGCTTTCAGAAGCAAGTTTAACTCTAAGGGAGGAAGCAGCAGAATGTGCCTCTCACATCTAGCCTGTAGGAATTCAGGTTGGCAAGTTCTATGGGGAAGCCTATTGCTGCCTATGGTGGAAACGGCATGGGAGATTTCAGTTTCAAAATCTCTGTGAAAAAGCGTCAGAGAAGCTTCTCCGTTTAGAATCCAGCATATCTCACTGAACCGAAGAAGTGGTAGTTAGAAGGGAGTTAGAGCTGCAAGCAGTTTGGTTTGGGAAATTAGATGCGAAATGACACTGCAAAGGCCTTCCAACAGGCTTGGAAAAGTGTGTTCTATATCTCTGCCAAACAGAGTCCCCGGAGGTTGAGCTTTCAGAAGCAAGCTTAACTGTTAGGGAGGAAGCAGCAGAATGTGCCTCTCACATCTAGCCTGTAGGAATTCAGATGGCAAGTTCTATGGGGACGCCCATTGCTGCCTGTGGTGGAAACGGCATGGGAGATTTCAGTTTCAAAATCTCTGTGAAATAGCGTCAGAGAAGCTTCTCCGTTTAGAATCCAGCATATCTCACTGAACCGAAGAAGTGGTAGTTAGAAGGGAGTTAGAGCTGCAAGCAGTTTGGTTTGGGAAATTAGATGCGAAATGACACTGCAACGGCCTTCCAACAGGCTTGGAAAAGTGTGTTCTATATCTCTGCCAAACAGAGTCCCCGGAGGTTGAGCATTCAGAAGCAAGCTTAACTGTTAGGGAGGAAGCAGCAGAATGTGCCTCTCACATCTAGCCTGTAGGAATTCAGGTTGGCAAGTTCTATGGGGAAGCCCATTGGCGCCTTCGTTGGAAACGGGTTTGGAAATTTCAGTTTCAAAATCTCTGTGAAAAAGCGTCAGAGAAGCTTCTACGTTTAGAATCCAGCATATCTCACTGAACCGAAGAAGTGGTAGTTAGAAGGGAGTTAGAGCTGCAAGCCGTTTGGTTTGGGAAATTAGACGCGAAATGAAACTGCAAATGCCTTCCAACAGGCTTGGAAAAGTGTGTTCTATATCTCTGCCAAACAAACACCCCGGAGGTTGAGCTTTCAGAAGCAAGTTTAACTCTAAGGGAGGAAGCAGCGGAATGTGCCTCTCACATCTAGCCTGTAGGAATTCAGGTTGGCAAGTTCTATGGGGAAGCCTATTGCTGCCTATGGTGGAAACGGCATGGGAGATTTCAGTTTCAAAATCTCTGTGAAAAAGCGTCAGAGAAGCTTCTCCGTTTAGAATCCAGCATATCTCACTGAACCGAAAAAGTGGTAGTTAGAAGGGAATTAGAGCTGCAAGCAGTTTGGTTTGGGAAATTAGACGCGAAATGAAACTGCAAATGCCTTCCAACAGGCTTGGAAAAGTGTGTTCTATATCTCTGCCAAACAAACTCCCCGGAGGTTGAGCTTTCAGAAGCAAGTTTAACTCTAAGGGAGGAAGCAGCAGAATGTGCCTCTCACATCTAGCCTGTAGGAATTCAGGTTGGCAAGTTCTATGGGGAAGCCCATTGCTGCCTATGGTGGAAACGGCATGGGAGATTTCAGTTTCAAAATCTCTGTGAAAAAGCGTCAGAGAAGCTTCTCCGTTTAGAATCCAGCATATCTCACTGAACCGAAGAAGTGGTAGTTAGAAGGGAGTTAGAGCTGCAAGCAGTTTGGTTTGGGAAATTAGACGCGAAATGAAACTGCAAATGCCTTCCAACAGGCTTGGAAAAGTGTGTTCTATATCTCTGCCAAACAGACTCCCCGGAGGTTGTGCTTTCAGAAGCCAGTTTAACTCTAAGGGAGGAAGCAGCAGAATGTGCCTCTCACATCTAGCCTGTAGGAATTCAGGTTGGCAAGTTCTATGGGGAAGCCCATTACTGCCTAAGGTGGAAACGGCATGGGAGATTTCAGTTTCAAAATCTCTGTGAAAAAGCGTCAGAGAAGCTTCTCCGTTTAGAATCCAGCATATCTCACTGAACCGAAGAAGTGGTAGTTAGAAGGGAGTTAGAGCTGCAAGCAGTTTGGTTTGGGAAATTAGATGCGAAATGACACTGCAAAGGCCTTCCAACAGGCTTGGAAAAGTGTATTCTATATCTCTGCCAAACAGACTCCCCGGAGGTTGAGCTTTCAGAAGCAAGCTTAACTGTTAGGGAGGAAGCAGCAGAATGTGCCTCTCACATCTAGCCTGTAGGAATTTAGGTTGGCAAGTTCTATGGGGAAGCCCATTGCTGCCTATGGTGGAAACGGCATGGGAGATTTCAGTTTCAAAATCTCTGTGAAAAAGCGTCAGAGAAGCTTCTCCGTTTAGAATCCAGCATATCTCACTGAACCGAAGAAGTGGTAGTTAGAAGGCAGTTAGAGCTGCAAGCAGTTTGGTTTGGGAAATTAGTTGCGAAATGAAACTGCAAATGCCTTCCAACAGGCTTGGAAAAGTGTGTTCTATATCTCTGCCAAACAGACTCCCCGGAGGTTGAGCTTTCAGAAGCTAGTTTAACTCTAAGGGAGGAAGCAGCAGAATGTGCCTCTCACATCTAGCCTGTAGGAATTCAGGTTGGCAAGTTCTATGGGGAAGCCCATTGCTGCCTATGGTGGAAATGGCATGGGAGATTTCAGTTTCAAAATCTCTGTGAAAAAGCGTCAGAGAAGCTTCTCCGTTTAGAATCCAGCATATCTCACTGAACCGAAAAAGTGGTAGTTAGAAGGGAATTAGAGCTGCAAGCAGTTTGGTTTGGGAAATTAGACGCGAAATGAAACTGCAAATGCCTTCCAACAGGCTTGGAAAAGTGTGTTCTATATCTCTGCCAAACAAACTCCCCGGAGGTTGAGCTTTCAGAAGCAAGTTTAACTCTAAGGGAGGAAGCAGCAGAATGTGCCTCTCACATCTAGCCTGTAGGAATTCAGGTTGGCAAGTTCTATGGGGAAGCCCATTGCTGCCTATGGTGGAAACGGCATGGGAGATTTCAGTTTCAAAATCTCTGTGAAAAAGCGTCAGAGAAGCTTCTCCGTTTAGAATCCAGCATATCTCACTGAACCGAAGAAGTGGTAGTTAGAAGGGAGTTAGAGCTGCAAGCAGTTTGGTTTGGGAAATTAGACGCGAAATGAAACTGCAAATGCCTTCCAACAGGCTTGGAAAAGTGTGTTCTATATCTCTGCCAAACAGACTCCCCGGAGGTTGAGCTTTCAGAAGCCAGTTTAACTCTAAGGGAGGAAGCAGCAGAATGTGCCTCTCACATCTAGCCTGTAGGAATTCAGGTTGGCAAGTTCTATGGGGAAGCCCATTACTGCCTAAGGTGGAAACGGCATGGGAGATTTCAGTTTCAAAATCTCTGTGAAAAAGCGTCAGAGAAGCTTCTCCGTTTAGAATCCAGCATATCTCACTGAACCGAAGAAGTGGTAGTTAGAAGGGAGTTAGAGCTGCAAGCAGTTTGGTTTGGGAAATTAGATGCGAAATGACACTGCAAAGGCCTTCCAACAGGCTTGGAAAAGTGTATTCTATATCTCTGCCAAACAGAGTCCCCGGAGGTTGAGCTTTCAGAAGCAAGCTTAACTGTTAGGGAGGAAGCAGCAGAATGTGCCTCTCACATCTAGCCTGTAGGAATTCAGGTTGGCAAGTTCTATGGGGAAGCCCATTGCTGCCTATGGTGGAAACGGCATGGGAGATTTCAGTTTCAAAATCTCTGTAAAAAAGCGTCAGAGAAGCTTCTCCGTTTAGAATCCAGCATATCTCACTGAACCGAAGAAGTGGTAGTTAGAAGGGAGTTAGAGCTGCAAGCAGTTTGGTTTGGGAAATTAGACGCGAAATGAAACTGCAAATGCCTTCCAACAGGCTTGGAAAAGTGTGTTCTATATCTCTGCCAAACAAACTCCCCGGAGGTTGAGCTTTCAGAAGCAAGTTTAACTCTAAGGGAGGAAGCAGCAGAATGTGCCTCTCACATCTAGCCTGTAGGAATTCAGGTTGGCAAGTTCTATGGGGAAGCCCATTGCTGCCTATGGTGGAAACGGCATGGGAGATTTCAGTTTCAAAATCTCTCTGAAAAAGCGTCAGAGAAGCTTCTCCGTTTAGAATCCAGCATATCTCACTGAACCGAAGAAGTGGTAGTTAGAAGGGAGTTAGAGCTGCAAGCAGTTTGGTTTGGGAAATTAGACGCGAAATGAAACTGCAAATGCCTTCCAACAGGCTTGGAAAAGTGTGTTCTATATCTCTGCCAAACAAACTCCCCGGAGGTTGAGCTTTCAGAAGCTAGTTTAACTCTAAGGGAGGAAGCAGCAGAATGTGCCTCTCACATCTAGCCTGTAGGAATTCAGGTTGGCAAGTTCTATGGGGAAGCCCATTGCTGCCTATGGTGGAAACGGCATGGGAGATTTCAGTTTCAAAATCTCTGTGAAAAAGCGTCAGAGAAGCTTCTCCGTTTAGAATCCAGCATATCTCACTGAACCGAAGAAGTGGTAGTTAGAAGGGAGTTAGAGCTGCAAGCAGTTTGGTTTGGGAAATTAGACGCGAAATGAAACTGCAAATGCCTTCCAACAGGCTTGGAAAAGTGTGTTCTATATCTCTGCCAAACAGACTCCCCGGAGGTTGAGCTTTCAGAAGCAAGTTTAACTCTAAGGGAGGAAGCAGCAGAATGTGCCTCTCACATCTACCCTGTAGGAATTCAGGTTGGCAAGTTCTATGGGGAAGCCCATTGCTGCCTATGGTGGAAACGGCATGGGAGATTTCAGCTTCAAAATCTCTGTGAAAAAGCGTCAGAGAAGCTTCTCCGTTTAGAATCCAGCATATCTCACTGAACCGAAGAAGTGGTAGTTAGAAGGGAGTTAGAGCTGCAAGCAGTTTGGTTTGGGAAGTTAGACGCGAAATGAAACTGCAAATGCCTTCCAACAGGCTTGGAAAAGTGTGTTCTATATCACTGCCAAACAAACTCCCCGGAGGTTGAGCTTTCAGAAGCTAGTTTATCTCTAAGGAAGAAAGCAGCAGAATGTGCCTCTCACATCTAGCCTGTAGGAATTCAGGTTGGCAAGTTCTTTGGGGAAGCCCTTTGCTGCCTATGGTGGAAACGGCATGGGAGATTTCAGTTTCAAAATCTCTGTGAAAAAGCGTCAGAGAAGCTTCTCCGTTTAGAATCCAGCATATCTCACTGAACCGAAGAAGTGGTAGTTAGAAGGGAGTTAGAGCTGCAAGCAGTTTGGTTTGGGAAATTAGATGCGAAATGACACTGCAAAGGCCTTTCAACAGGCTTGGAAAAGTGTGTTCTATATCTCTGCCAAACAGATTCCCCGGAGGTTGAGCTTTCAGAAGCAAGCTTAACTGTTAGGGAGGAAGCAGCAGAATGTGCCTCTCACATCTAGCCTGTAGGAATTTAGGTTGGCAAGTTCTATGGCGAAGCCCATTGCTGCCTATGGTGGAAACGGCATGGGAGATTTCAGTTTCAAAATCTCTGTGAAAAAGCGTCAGAGAAGCTTCTCCGTTTAGAATCCAGCATATCTCACTGAACCGAAGAAGTGGTAGTTAGAAGGCAGTTAGAGCTGCAAGCAGTTTGGTTTGGGAAATTAGTTGCGAAATGAAACTGCAAATGCCTTCCAACAGGCTTGGAAAAGTGTGTTCTATATCTCTGCCAAACAGACTCCCCGGAGGTTGAGCTTTCAGAAGCAAGTTTAACTCTAAGGGAGGAAGCAGCAGAATGTGCCTCTCACATCTAGCCTGTAGGAATTCAGGTTGGCAAGTTCTATGGGGAAGCCCATTACTGCCTAAGGTGGAAACGGCATGGGAGATTTCAGTTTCAAAATCTCTGTGAAAAAGCGTCAGAGAAGCTTCTCCGTTTAGAATCCAGCATATCTCACTGAACCGAAGAAGTGGTAGTTAGAAGGGAGTTAGAGCTGCAAGCAGTTTGGTTTGGGAAATTAGATGCGAAATGACACTGCAAAGGCCTTCCAACAGGCTTGGAAAAGTGTATTCTATATCTCTGCCAAACAGAGTTCCCGGAGGTTGAGCTTTCAGAAGCAAGCTTAACTGTTAGGGAGGAAGCAGCAGAATGTGCCTCTCACATCTAGCCTGTAGGAATTCAGGTTGGCAAGTTCTATGGGGAAGCCCATTGCTGCCTATGGTGGAAACGGCATGGGAGATTTCAGTTTCAAAATCTCTGTAAAAAAGCGTCAGAGAAGCTTCTCCGTTTAGAATCCAGCATATCTCACTGAACCGAAGAAGTGGTAGTTAGAAGGGAGTTAGAGCTGCAAGCAGTTTGGTTTGGGAAATTAGACGCGAAATGAAACTGCAAATGCCTTCCAACAGGCTTGGAAAAGTGTGTTCTATATCTCTGCCAAACAAACTCCCCGGAGGTTGAGCTTTCAGAAGCAAGTTTAACTCTAAGGGAGGAAGCAGCAGAATGTGCCTCTCACATCTAGCCTGTAGGAATTCAGGTTGGCAAGTTCTATGGGGAAGCCCATTGCTGCCTATGGTGGAAACGGCATGGGAGATTTCAGTTTCAAAATCTCTGTGAAAAAGCGTCAGAGAAGCTTCTCCGTTTAGAATCCAGCATATCTCACTGAACCGAAGAAGTGGTAGTTAGAAGGGAGTTAGAGCTGCAAGCAGTTTGGTTTGGGAAATTAGACGCGAAATGAAACTGCAAATGCCTTCCAACAGGCTTGGAAAAGTGTGTTTTATATCTCTGCCAAACAGACTCCCCGGAGGTTGAGCTTTCAGAAGCCAGTTTAACTCTAAGGGAGGAAGCAGCAGAATGTGCCTCTCACATCTAGCCTGTAGGAATTCAGGTTGGCAAGTTCTATGGGGAAGCCCATTGCTGCCTAAGGTGGAAACGGCATGGGAGATTTCAGTTTCAAAATCTCTGTGAAAAAGCGTCAGAGAAGCTTCTCCGTTTAGAATCCAGCATATCTCACTGAACCGAAGAAGTGGTAGTTAGAAGGGAGTTAGAGCTGCAAGCAGTTTGGTTTGGGAAATTAGACGCGAAATGAAACTGCAAATGCCTTCCAACAGGCTTGGAAAAGTGTGTTCTATATCTCTGCCAAACAAACTCCCCGGAGGTTGAGCTTTCAGAAGCTAGTTTAACTCTAAGGGAGGAAGCAGCAGAATGTGCCTCTCACATCTAGCCTGTAGGAATTCAGGTTGGCAAGTTCTATGGGGAAGCCCATTGCTGCCTATGGTGGAAACGGCATGGGAGATTTCAGTTTCAAAATCTCTGTGAAAAAGCGTCAGAGAAGCTTCTCCGTTTAGAATCCAGCATATCTCACTGAACCGAAGAAGTGGTAGTTAGAAGGGAGTTAGAGCTGCAAGCAGTTTGGTTTGGGAAATTAGACGCGAAATGAAACTGCAAATGCCTTCCAACAGGCTTGGAAAAGTGTGTTCTATATCTCTGCCAAACAGACTCCCCGGAGGTTGAGCTTTCAGAAGCAAGTTTAACTCTAAGGGAGGAAGCAGCAGAATGTGCCTCTCACATCTAGCCTGTAGGAATTCAGGTTGGCAAGTTCTATGGGGAAGCCCATTGGCGCCTTCGTTGGAAACGGGTTTGGAAATTTCAGTTTCAAAATCTCTGTGAAAAAGCGTCAGAGAAGCTTCTCCGTTTAGAATCCAGCATATCTCACTGAACCGAAGAAGTGTTAGTTAGAAGGGAGTTAGAGCTGCAAGCAGTTTGGTTTGGGAAATTAGACGCGAAATGAAACTGCAAATGCCTTCCAACAGGCTTGGAAAAGTGTGTTCTATATCTTTGCCAAACAGACTCCCCGGAGGTTGAGCTTTCAGAAGCAAGTTTAACTCTAAGGGAGGAAGCAGCAGAATGTGCCTCTCACATCTACCCTGTAGGAATTCAGGTTGGCAAGTTCTATGGGGAAGCCCATTGCTGCCTATGGTGGAAACGGCATGGGAGATTTCAGCTTCAAAATCTCTGTGAAAAAGCGACAGAGAAGCTTCTCCGTTTAGAATCCAGCATATCTCACTGAACCGAAGAAGTGGTAGTTAGAAGGGAGTTAGAGCTGCAAGCAGTTTGGTTTGGGAAATTAGACGCGAAATGAAACTGCAAATGCCTTCCAACAGGCTTGGAAAAGTGTGTTCTATATCTCTGCCAAACAGACTCCTAGGAGGTTGAGCTTTCAGAAGCAAGTTTAACTCTAAGGGAGGAAGCAGCAGAATGTGCCTCTCACATCTAGCCTGTAGGAATTCAGGTTGGCAAGTTCTATGGGGAAGCCCATTGCTGCCTATGGTGGAAACGGCATGGGAGATTTCAGCTTCAAAATCTCTGTGAAAAAGCGTCAGAGAAGCTTCTCCGTTTAGAATCCAGCATATCTCACTGAACCGAAAAAGTGGTAGTTAGAAGGGAATTAGAGCTGCAAGCAGTTTGGTTTGGGAAATTAGACGCGAAATGAAACTGCAAATGCCTTCCAACAGGCTTGGAAAAGTGTGTTCTATATCTCTGCCAAACAAACTCCCCGGAGGTTGAGCTTTCAGAAGCAAGTTTAACTCTAAGGGAGGAAGCAGCAGAATGTGCCTCTCACATCTAGCCTGTAGGAATTCAGGTTGGCAAGTTCTATGGGGAAGCCCATTGCTGCCTATGGTGGAAACGGCATGGGAGATTTCAGTTTCAAAATCTCTGTGAAAAAGCGTCAGAGAAGCTTCTCCGTTTAGAATCCAGCATATCTCACTGAACCGAAGAAGTGGTAGTTAGAAGGGAGTTAGAGCTGCAAGCAGTTTGGTTTGGGAAATTAGACGCGAAATGAAACTGCAAATGCCTTCCAACAGGCTTGGAAAAGTGTGTTCTATATCTCTGCCAAACAGACTCCCCGGAGGTTGAGCTTTCAGAAGCCAGTTTAACTCTAAGGGAGGAAGCAGCAGAATGTGCCTCTCACATCTAGCCTGTAGGAATTCAGGTTGGCAAGTTCTATGGGGAAGTCCATTGCTGCCTATGGTGGAAACGGCATGGGAGATTTCAGTTTCAAAATCTCTGTGAAAAAGCGTCAGAGAAGCTTCTCCGTTTAGAATCCAGCATATCTCACTGAACCGAAGAAGTGGTAGTTAGAAGGGAGTTAGAGCTGCAAGCAGTTTGGTTTGGGAAATTAGATGCGAAATGACACTGCAAAGGCCTTCCAACAGGCTTGGAAAAGTGTATTCTATATCTCTGCCAAACAGAGTTCCCGGAGGTTGAGCTTTCAGAAGCAAGCTTAACTGTTAGGGAGGAAGCAGCAGAATGTGCCTCTCACATCTAGCCTGTAGGAATTCAGGTTGGCAAGTTCTATGGGGAAGCCCATTGCTGCCTATGGTGGAAACGGCATGGGAGATTTCAGTTTCAAAATCTCTGTAAAAAAGCGTCAGAGAAGCTTCTCCGTTTAGAATCCAGCATATCTCACTGAACCGAAGAAGTGGTAGTTAGAAGGGAGTTAGAGCTGCAAGCAGTTTGGTTTGGGAAATTAGACGCGAAATGAAACTGCAAATGCCTTCCAACAGGCTTGGAAAAGTGTGTTCTATATCTCTGCCAAACAAACTCCCCGGAGGTTGAGCTTTCAGAAGCAAGTTTAACTCTAAGGGAGGAAGCAGCAGAATGTGCCTCTCACATCTAGCCTGTAGGAATTCAGGTTGGCAAGTTCTATGGGGAAGCCCATTGCTGCCTATGGTGGAAACGGCATGGGAGATTTCAGTTTCAAAATCTCTGTGAAAAAGCGTCAGAGAAGCTTCTCCGTTTAGAATCCAGCATATCTCACTGAACCGAAGAAGTGGTAGTTAGAAGGGAGTTAGAGCTGCAAGCAGTTTGGTTTGGGAAATTAGACGCGAAATGAAACTGCAAATGCCTTCCAACAGGCTTGGAAAAGTGTGTTTTATATCTCTGCCAAACAGACTCCCCGGAGGTTGAGCTTTCAGAAGCCAGTTTAACTCTAAGGGAGGAAGCAGCAGAATGTGCCTCTCACATCTAGCCTGTAGGAATTCAGGTTGGCAAGTTCTATGGGGAAGCCCATTGCTGCCTAAGGTGGAAACGGCATGGGAGATTTCAGTTTCAAAATCTCTGTGAAAAAGCGTCAGAGAAGCTTCTCCGTTTAGAATCCAGCATATCTCACTGAACCGAAGAAGTGGTAGTTAGAAGGGAGTTAGAGCTGCAAGCAGTTTGGTTTGGGAAATTAGACGCGAAATGAAACTGCAAATGCCTTCCAACAGGCTTGGAAAAGTGTGTTCTATATCTCTGCCAAACAAACTCCCCGGAGGTTGAGCTTTCAGAAGCTAGTTTAACTCTAAGGGAGGAAGCAGCAGAATGTGCCTCTCACATCTAGCCTGTAGGAATTCAGGTTGGCAAGTTCTATGGGGAAGCCCATTGCTGCCTATGGTGGAAACGGCATGGGAGATTTCAGTTTCAAAATCTCTGTGAAAAAGCGTCAGAGAAGCTTCTCCGTTTAGAATCCAGCATATCTCACTGAACCGAAGAAGTGGTAGTTAGAAGGGAGTTAGAGCTGCAAGCAGTTTGGTTTGGGAAATTAGACGCGAAATGAAACTGCAAATGCCTTCCAACAGGCTTGGAAAAGTGTGTTCTATATCTCTGCCAAACAGACTCCCCGGAGGTTGAGCTTTCAGAAGCAAGTTTAACTCTAAGGGAGGAAGCAGCAGAATGTGCCTCTCACATCTAGCCTGTAGGAATTCAGGTTGGCAAGTTCTATGGGGAAGCCCATTGGCGCCTTCGTTGGAAACGGGTTTGGAAATTTCAGTTTCAAAATCTCTGTGAAACAGCGTCAGAGAAGCTTCTCCGTTTAGAATCCAGCATATCTCACTGAACCGAAGAAGTGTTAGTTAGAAGGGAGTTAGAGCTGCAAGCAGTTTGGTTTGGGAAATTAGACGCGAAATGAAACTGCAAATGCCTTCCAACAGGCTTGGAAAAGTGTGTTCTATATCTTTGCCAAACAGACTCCCCGGAGGTTGAGCTTTCAGAAGCAAGTTTAACTCTAAGGGAGGAAGCAGCAGAATGTGCCTCTCACATCTACCCTGTAGGAATTCAGGTTGGCAAGTTCTATGGGGAAGCCCATTGCTGCCTATGGTGGAAACGGCATGGGAGATTTCAGCTTCAAAATCTCTGTGAAAAAGCGACAGAGAAGCTTCTCCGTTTAGAATCCAGCATATCTCACTGAACCGAAGAAGTGGTAGTTAGAAGGGAGTTAGAGCTGCAAGCAGTTTGGTTTGGGAAATTAGACGCGAAATGAAACTGCAAATGCCTTCCAACAGGCTTGGAAAAGTGTGTTCTATATCTCTGCCAAACAGACTCCCAGGAGGTTGAGCTTTCAGAAGCAAGTTTAACTCTAAGGGAGGAAGCAGCAGAATGTGCCTCTCACATCTAGCCTGTAGGAATTCAGGTTGGCAAGTTCTATGGGGAAGCCCATTGCTGCCTATGGTGGAAACGGCATGGGAGATTTCAGCTTCAAAATCTCTGTGAAAAAGCGACAGAGAAGCTTCTCCGTTTAGAATCCAGCATATCTCACTGAACCGAAGAAGTGGTAGTTAGAAGGGAGTTAGAGCTGCAAGCAGTTTGGTTTGGGAAATTAGACGCGAAATGAAACTGCAAATGCCTTCCAACAGGCTTGGAAAAGTGTGTTCTATATCTCTGCCAAACAAACTCCCCGGAGGTTGAGCTTTCAGAAGCTAGTTTAACTCTAAGGGAGAAAGCAGCAGAATGTGCCTCTCACATCTAGCCTGTAGGAATTCAGGTTGGCAAGTTCTTTGGGGAAGCCCAGTGCTGCCTATGGTGGAAACGGCATGGGAGATTTCAGTTTGAAAATCTCTGTGAAAAAGCGTCAGAGAAGCTTCTCCGTTTAGAATCCAGCATATCTCACTGAACCGAAGAAGTGGTAGTTAGAAGGGAGTTAGAGCTGCAAGCAGTTTGGTTTGCGAAATTAGACGCGAAATGAAACTGCAAATGCCTTCCAACAGGCTTGGAAAAGTGTGTTCTATATCTCTGCCAAACAGACTCCACGGAGGTTGAGCTTTCAGAAGCAAGTTTAACTCTAAGGGAGGAAGCAGCAGAATGTGCCTCTCACATCTAGCCTGTAGGAATTCAGGTTGGCAAGTTCTATGGGGAAGCCCATTGCTGCCTATGGTGGAAACGGCATGGGAGATTTCAGCTTCAAAATCTCTGTGAAAAAGCGACAGAGAAGCTTCTCCGTTTAGAATCCAGCATATCTCACTGAACCGAAGAAGTGGTAGTTAGAAGGGAGTTAGAGCTGCAAGCAGTTTGGTTTGGGAAATTAGACGCGAAATGAAACTGCAAATGCCTTCCAACAGGCTTGGAAAAGTGTGTTCTATATCTCTGCCAAACAAACTCCCCGGAGGTTGAGCTTTCAGAAGCTAGTTTAACTCTAAGGGAGAAAGCAGCAGAATGTGCCTCTCACATCTAGCCTGTAGGAATTCAGGTTGGCAAGTTCTTTGGGGAAGTCCATTGCTGCCTATGGTGGAAACGGCATGGGAGATTTCAGTTTCAAAATCTCGGTGAAAAAGCGTCAGAGAAGCTTCTCCGTTTAGAATCCAGCATATCTCACTGAACCGAAGAAGTGGTAGTTAGAAGGGAGTTAGAGCTGCAAGCAGTTTGGTTTGCGAAATTAGACGCGAAACGAAACTGCAAATGCCTTCCAACAGGCTTGGAAAAGTGTGTTCTATATCTCTGCCAAACAGACTCCCCGGAGGTTGAGCTTTCAGAAGCAAGTTTAACTCTAAGGGAGGAAGCAGCAGAATGTGCCTCTCACATCTAGCCTGTAGGAATTCAGGTTGGCAAGTTCTATGGGGAAGCCCATTGCTGCCTATGGTGGAAACGGCATGGGAGATTTCAGTTTCAAAATCTCTGTGAAAAAGCGTCAAAGAAGCTTCTCCGTTTAGAATCCAGCATATCTCACTGAACCGAAGAAGTGGTAGTTAGAAGGGAGTTAGAGCTGCAAGCAGTTTGGTTTGGGAAATTAGATGCGAAATGACAGTGCAAATGACTTCCAACAGGCTTTGAACAGTGTGTTCTATATCTCTGCCAAACAGACTCCCTGGAGGTTGAGCTTTCAGAAGCTAGTTTAACTCTGAGGGAGGAAGCAGCAGAATGTGCCTCTCACATCTAGCCTGTAGGAATTCAGGTTGGCAAGTTCTATGGGGAAGCCCATTGCTGCCTATGGTGGAAACGGCATGGGAGATTTCAGTTTCAAAATCTCTGTGAAAAAGCGTCAGAGAAGCTTCTCCGTTTAGAATCCAGCATATCTCACTGAACCGAAGAAGTGGTAGTTAGAAGGGAGTTAGAGCTGCAAGCAGTTTGGTTTGGGAAATTAGATGCGAAATGACACTGCAAAGGCCTTTCAACAGGCTTGGAAAAGTGTGTTCTATATCTCTGCCAAACAGACTCCCCGGAGGTTGAGCTTTCAGAAGCAAGCTTAACTCTTAGGGAGGAAGCAGCAGAATGTGCCTCTCACATCTAGCCTGTAGGAATTTAGGTTGGCAAGTTCTATGGGGAAGCCCATTGCTGCCTATGGTGGAAACGGCATGGGAGATTTCAGTTTGAAAATCTCTGTGAAAAAGCGTCAGAGAAGCTTCTCCGTTTAGAATCCAGCATATCTCACTGAACCGAAGAAGTGGTAGTTAGAAGGCAGTTAGAGCTGCAAGCAGTTTGGTTTGGGAAATTAGTTGCGAAATGAAACTGCAAATGCCTTCCAACAGGCTTGGAAAAGTGTGTTCTATATCTCTGCCAAACAGACTCCCCGGAGGTTGAGCTTTCAGAAGCAAGTTTAACTCTAAGGGAGGAAGCAGCAGAATGTGCCTCTCACATCTAGCCTGTAGGAATTCAGGTTGGCAAGTTCTATGGGGAAGCCCATTGCTGCCTATGGTGGAAACGGCATGGGAGATTTCAGTTTCAAAATCTCTGTGAAAAAGCGTCAGAGAAGCTTCTCCGTTTAGAATCCAGCATATCTCACTGAACCGAAGAAGTGGTAGTTAGAAGGGAGTTAGAGCTGCAAGCAGTTTGGTTTGGGAAATTAGACGCGAAATGAAACTGCAAATGCCTTCCAACAGGCTTGGAAAAGTGTGTTCTATATCTCTGCCAAACAAACTCCCCGGAGGTTGAGCTTTCAGAAGCAAGTTTAACTCTAAGGGAGGAAGCAGCAGAATGTGCCTCTCACATCTAGCCTGTAGGAATTCAGGTTGGCAAGTTCTATGGGGAAGCCCATTGCTGCCTATGGTGGAAACGGCATGGGAGATTTCAGTTTCAAAATCTCTGTGAAAAAGCGTCAGAGAAGCTTCTCCGTTTAGAATCCAGCATATCTCACTGAACCGAAGAAGTGGTAGTTAGAAGGGAGTTAGAGCTGCAAGCAGTTTGGTTTGGGAAATTAGACGCGAAATGAAACTGCAAATGCCTTCCAACAGGCTTGGAAAAGTGTGTTTTATATCTCTGCCAAACAGACTCCCCGGAGGTTGAGCTTTCAGAAGCTAGTTTAACTCTAAGGGAGAAAGCAGCAGAATGTGCCTCTCACATCTAGCCTGTAGGAATTCAGGTTGGCAAGTTCTATGGGGAAGCCCATTGCTGCCTATGGTGGAAACGGCATGGGAGATTTCAGTTTCAAAATCTCTGTAAAAAAGCGTCAGAGAAGCTTCTCCGTTTAGAATCCAGCATATCTCACTGAACCGAAGAAGTGGTAGTTAGAAGGGAGTTAGAGCTGCAAGCAGTTTGGTTTGGGAAATTAGACGCGAAATGAAACTGCAAATGCCTTCCAACAGGCTTGGAAAAGTGTGTTCTATATCTCTGCCAAACAAACTCCCCGGAGGTTGAGCTTTCAGAAGCAAGTTTAACTCTAAGGGAGGAAGCAGCAGAATGTGCCTCTCACATCTAGCCTGTAGGAATTCAGGTTGGCAAGTTCTATGGGGAAGCCCATTGCTGCCTATGGTGGAAACGGCATGGGAGATTTCAGTTTCAAAATCTCTGTGAAATAGCGTCAGAGAAGCTTCTCCGTTTAGAATCCAGCATATCTCACTGAACCGAAGAAGTGGTAGTTAGAAGGGAGTTAGAGCTGCAAGCAGTTTGGTTTGGGAAATTAGATGCGAAATGACACTGCAAAGGCCTTCCAACAGGCTTGGAAAAGTGTGTTCTATATCTCTGCCAAACAGAGTCCCCGGAGGTTGAGCTTTCAGAAGCAAGCTTAACTGTTAGGGAGGAAGCAGCAGAATGTGCCTCTCACATCTAGCCTGTAGGAATTCAGATGGCAAGTTCTATGGGGACGCCCATTGCTGCCTATGGTGGAAACGGCATGGGAGATTTCAGTTTCAAAATCTCTGTGAAATAGCGTCAGAGAAGCTTCTCCGTTTAGAATCCAGCATATCTCACTGAACCGAAGAAGTGGTAGTTAGAAGGGAGTTAGAGCTGCAAGCAGTTTGGTTTGGGAAATTAGATGCGAAATGACACTGCAAAGGCCTTCCAACAGGCTTGGAAAAGTGTGTTCTATATCTCTGCCAAACAGAGTCCCCGGAGGTTGAGCATTCAGAAGCAAGCTTAACTATTAGGGAGGAAGCAGCAGAATGTGCCTCTCACATCTAGCCTGTAGGAATTCAGATGGCAAGTTCTATGGGGACGCCCATTGCTGCCTATGGTGGAAACGGCATGGGAGATTTCAGTTTCAAAATCTCTGTGAAATAGCGTCAGAGAAGCTTCTCCGTTTAGAATCCAGCATATCTCACTGAACCGAAGAAGTGGTAGTTAGAAGGGAGTTAGAGCTGCAAGCAGTTTGGTTTGGGAAATTAGACGCGAAATCAAACTGCAAAGGCCTTCCAACAGGCTTTGAAAAGTGTGTTCTATATTTCTGCCAAACAAACTCCCCGGAGGTTGAGCTTTCAGAAGCTAGTTTAACTCTAAGGGAGGAAGCAGCAGAATGTGCCTCTCACATCTAGCCTGTAGGAATTCAGGTTGGCAAGTTCTATGGGGAAGCCCATTGGCGCCTTCGTTGGAAACGGGTTTGGAAATTTCAGTTTCAAAATCTCTGTGAAAAAGCGTCAGAGAAGCTTCTCCGTTTAGAATCCAGCATATCTCACTGAACCGAAGAAGTGTTAGTTAGAAGGGAGTTAGAGCTGCAAGCCGATTGGTTTGGGAAATTAGACGCGAAATGAAACTGCAAATGCCTTCCAACAGGCTTGGAAAAGTGTGTTCTATATCTCTGCCAAACAAACACCCCGGAGGTTGAGCTTTCAGAAGCAAGTTTAACTCTAAGGGAGGAAGCAGCAGAATGTGCCTCTCACATCTAGCCTGTAGGAATTCAGGTTGGCAAGTTCTATGGGGAAGCCCATTGCTGCCTATGGTGGAAACGGCATGGGAGATTTCAGTTTCAAAATCTCTGTGAAAAAGCGTCAGAGAAGCTTCTCCGTTTAGAATCCAGCATATCTCACTGAACCGAAGAAGTGGTAGTTAGAAGGGAGTTAGAGCTGCAAGCAGTTTGGTTTGGGAAATTAGACGCGAAATGAAACTGCAAATGCCTTCCAACAGGCTTGGAAAAGTGTGTTCTATATCTCTGCCAAACAGACTCCCCGGAGGTTGAGCTTTCAGAAGACAGTTTAACTCTAAGGGAGGAAGCAGCAGAATGTGCCTCTCACATCTAGCCTGTAGGAATTCAGGTTGGCAAGTTCTATGGGGAAGCCCATTGCTGCCTAAGGTGGAAACGGCATGGGAGATTTCAGTTTCAAAATCTCTGTGAAAAAGCGTCAGAGAAGCTTCTCCGTTTAGAATCCAGCATATCTCACTGAACCGAAGAAGTGGTAGTTAGAAGGGAGTTAGAGCTGCAAGCAGTTTGGTTTGGGAAATTAGACGCGAAATGAAACTGCAAATGCCTTCCAACAGGCTTGGAAAAGTGTGTTCTATATCTCTGCCAAACAAACTCCCCGGAGGTTGAGCTTTCAGAAGCTAGTTTAACTCTAAGGGAGGAAGCAGCAGAATGTGCCTCTCACATCTAGCCTGTAGGAATTCAGGTTGGCAAGTTCTATGGGGAAGCCCATTGCTGCCTATGGTGGAAACGGCATGGGAGATTTCAGTTTCAAAATCTCTGTGAAATAGCGTCAGAGAAGCTTCTCCGTTTAGAATCCAGCATATCTCACTGAACCGAAGAAGTGGTAGTTAGAAGGGAGTTAGAGCTGCAAGCAGTTTGGTTTGGGAAATTAGATGCGAAATGACACTGCAAAGGCCTTCCAACAGGCTTGGAAAAGTGTGTTCTATATCTCTGCCAAACAGAGTCCCCGGAGGTTGAGCTTTCAGAAGCAAGCTTAACTGTTAGGGAGGAAGCAGCAGAATGTGCCTCTCACATCTAGCCTGTAGGAATTCAGATGGCAAGTTCTATGGGGACGCCCATTGCTGCCTATGGTGGAAACGGCATGGGAGATTTCAGTTTCAAAATCTCTGTGAAATAGCGTCAGAGAAGCTTCTCCGTTTAGAATCCAGCATATCTCACTGAACCGAAGAAGTGGTAGTTAGAAGGGAGTTAGAGCTGCAAGCAGTTTGGTTTGGGAAATTAGACGCGAAATGAAACTGCAAATGCCTTCCAACAGGCTTGGAAAAGTGTGTTCTATATCTCTGACAAACAGAGTCCCCGGAGGTTGAGCTTTCAGAAGCTAGTTTAACTCTAAGGGAGGAAGCAGCAGAATGTGCCTCTCACATCTAGCCTGTAGCAATTCAGGTTGGCAAGTTCTATGGGGAAGCCCATTGGCGCCTTCGTTGGAAACGGGTTTGGAATTTTCAGTTTCAAAATCTCTGTGAAAAAGCGTCAGAGAAGCTTCTCCGTTTAGAATCCAGCATATATCACTGAACCGAAGAAGTGTTAGTTAGAAGGGAGTTAGAGCTGCAAGCAGTTTGGTTTGGGAAATTAGACGCGAAATGAAACTGCAAATGCCTTAAAACAGGCTTGGAAAAGTGTGTTCTATATCTCTGCCAAACAGACTCCCCGGAGGTTGAGCTTTCAGAAGCAAGTTTAACTCTAAGGGAGGAAGCACCAGAATGTGCCTCTCACATCTAGCCTGTAGGAATTCAGGTTGGCAAGTTCTATGGGGAAGCCCATTGCTGCCTATGGTGGAAACGGCAAGGGAGATTTCAGCTTCAAAATCTCTGTGAAAATGCGTCAGAGAAGCTTCTCCGTTTAGAATCCAGCATATCTCACTGAACCGAAGAAGTATTAGTTAGAAGGGAGTTAGAGCTGCAAGCAGTTTGGTTTGGGAAATTAGACACGAAATGAAACTGCAAATGCCTTCCAACAGGCTTGGAAAAGTGTGTTCTATATCTCTGCCAAACAAACTCCCCGGAGGTTGAGCTTTCAGAAGCTAGTTTAACTCTAAGGGAGAAAGCAGCAGAATGTGCCTCTCACATCTAGCCTGTAGGAATTCAGGTTGGCAAGTTCTATGGGGAAGCCCATTGCTGCCTATGGTGGAAACGGCATGGGAGATTTCAGTTTCAAAATCTCTGTGAAAAAGCGTCAGAGAAGCTTCTCCGTTTAGAATCCAGCATATCTCACTGAACCGAAGAAGTGGTAGTTAGAAGGGAGTTAGAGCTGCAAGCAGTTTGGTTTGGGAAATTAGATGCGAAATGACACTGCAAAGGCCTTTCAACAGGCTTGGAAAAGTGTGTTCTATATCTCTGCCAAACAGACTCCCCGGAGGTTGAGCTTTCAGAAGCAAGCTTAACTCTTAGGGAGGAAGCAGCAGAATGTGCCTCTCACATCTAGCCTGTAGGAATTTAGGTTGGCAAGTTCTATGGGGAAGCCCATTGCTGCCTATGGTGGAAACGGCATGGGAGATTTCAGTTTGAAAATCTCTGTGAAAAAGCGTCAGAGAAGCTTCTCCGTTTAGAATCCAGCATATCTCACTGAACCGAAGAAGTGGTAGTTAGAAGGCAGTTAGAGCTGCAAGCAGTTTGGTTTGGGAAATTAGTTGCGAAATGAAACTGCAAATGCCTTACAACAGGCTTGGAAAAGTGTGTTCTATATCTCTGCCAAACAGACTCCCCGGAGGTTGAGCTTTCAGAAGCTAGTTTAACTCTAAGGGAGGAAGCAGCAGAATGTGCCTCTCACATCTAGCCTGTAGGAATTCAGGTTGGCAAGTTCTATGGGGAAGCCCATTGCTGCCTATGGTGGAAATGGCATGGGAGATTTCAGTTTCAAAATCTCTGTGAAAAAGCGTCAGAGAAGCTTCTCCGTTTAGAATCCAGCATATCTCACTGAACCGAAAAAGTGGTAGTTAGAAGGGAATTAGAGCTGCAAGCAGTTTGGTTTGGGAAATTAGACGCGAAATGAAACTGCAAATGCCTTCCAACAGGCTTGGAAAAGTGTGTTCTATATCTCTGCCAAACAAACTCCCCGGAGGTTGAGCTTTCAGAAGCAAGTTTAACTCTAAGGGAGGAAGCAGCAGAATGTGCCTCTCACATCTAGCCTGTAGGAATTCAGGTTGGCAAGTTCTATGGGGAAGCCCATTGCTGCCTATGGTGGAAACGGCATGGGAGATTTCAGTTTCAAAATCTCTGTGAAAAAGCGTCAGAGAAGCTTCTCCGTTTAGAATCCAGCATATCTCACTGAACCGAAGAAGTGGTAGTTAGAAGGGAGTTAGAGCTGCAAGCAGTTTGGTTTGGGAAATTAGACGCGAAATGAAACTGCAAATGCCTTCCAACAGGCTTGGAAAAGTGTGTTCTATATCTCTGCCAAACAGACTCCCCGGAGGTTGAGCTTTCAGAAGCCAGTTTAACTCTAAGGGAGGAAGCAGCAGAATGTGCCTCTCACATCTAGCCTGTAGGAATTCAGGTTGGCAAGTTCTATGGGGAAGCCCATTACTGCCTAAGGTGGAAACGGCATGGGAGATTTCAGTTTCAAAATCTCTGTGAAAAAGCGTCAGAGAAGCTTCTCCGTTTAGAATCCAGCATATCTCACTGAACCGAAGAAGTGGTAGTTAGAAGGGAGTTAGAGCTGCAAGCAGTTTGGTTTGGGAAATTAGATGCGAAATGACACTGCAAAGGCCTTCCAACAGGCTTGGAAAAGTGTATTCTATATATCTGCCAAACAGAGTCCCCGGAGGTTGAGCTTTCAGAAGCAAGCTTAACTGTTAGGGAGGAAGCAGCAGAATGTGCCTCTCACATCTAGCCTGTAGGAATTCAGGTTGGCAAGTTCTATGGGGAAGCCCATTGCTGCCTATGGTGGAAACGGCATGGGAGATTTCAGTTTCAAAATCTCTGTGAAAAAGCGTCAGAGAAGCTTCTCCGTTTAGAATCCAGCATATCTCACTGAACCGAAGAAGTGGTAGTTAGAAGGGAGTTAGAGCTGCAAGCAGTTTGGTTTGGGAAATTAGACGCGAAATGAAACTGCAAATGCCTTCCAACAGGCTTGGAAAAGTGTGTTTTATATCTCTGCCAAACAGACTCCCCGGAGGTTGAGCTTTCAGAAGCCAGTTTAACTCTAAGGGAGGAAGCAGCAGAATGTGCCTCTCACATCTAGCCTGTAGGAATTCAGGTTGGCAAGTTCTATGGGGAAGCCCATTGCTGCCTAAGGTGGAAACGGCATGGGAGATTTCAGTTTCAAAATCTCTGTGAAAAAGCGTCAGAGAAGCTTCTCCGTTTAGAATCCAGCATATCTCACTGAACCGAAGAAGTGGTAGTTAGAAGGGAGTTAGAGCTGCAAGCAGTTTGGTTTGGGAAATTAGACGCGAAATGAAACTGCAAATGCCTTCCAACAGGCTTGGAAAAGTGTGTTCTATATCTCTGACAAACAGAGGCCCCGGAGGTTGAGCTTTCAGAAGCTAGTTTAACTCTAAGGGAGGAAGCAGCAGAATGTGCCTCTCACATCTAGCCTGTAGCAATTCAGGTTGGCAAGTTCTATGGGGAAGCCCATTGGCGCCTTCGTTGGAAACGGGTTTGGAATTTTCAGTTTCAAAATCTCTGTGAAAAAGCGTCAGAGAAGCTTCTCCGTTTAGAATCCAGCATATCTCACTGAACCGAAGAAGTGTTAGTTAGAAGGGAGTTAGAGCTGCAAGCAGTTTGGTTTGGGAAATTAGACGCGAAATGAAACTGCAAATGCCTTAAAACAGGCTTGGAAAAGTGTGTTCTATATCTCTGCCAAACAGACTCCCCGGAGGTTGAGCTTTCAGAAGCAAGTTTAACTCTAAGGGAGGAAGCACCAGAATGTGCCTCTCACATCTAGCCTGTAGGAATTCAGGTTGGCAAGTTCTATGGGGAAGCCCATTGCTGCCTATGGTGGAAACGGCAAGGGAGATTTCAGCTTCAAAATCTCTGTGAAAAAGCGTCAGAGAAGCTTCTCCGTTTAGAATCCAGCATATCTCACTGAACCGAAGAAGTATTAGTTAGAAGGGAGTTAGAGCTGCAAGCAGTTTGGTTTGGGAAATTAGACACGAAATGAAACTGCAAATGCCTTCCAACAGGCTTGGAAAAGTGTGTTCTATATCTCTGCCAAACAAACTCCCCGGAGGTTGAGCTTTCAGAAGCTAGTTTAACTCTAAGGGAGAAAGCAGCAGAATGTGCCTCTCACATCTAGCCTGTAGGAATTCAGGTTGGCAAGTTCTATGGGGAAGCCCATTGCTGCCTATGGTGGAAACGGCATGGGAGATTTCAGTTTCAAAATCTCTGTGAAAAAGCGTCAGAGAAGCTTCTCCGTTTAGAATCCAGCATATCTCACTGAACCGAAGAAGTGGTAGTTAGAAGGGAGTTAGAGCTGCAAGCAGTTTGGTTTGGGAAATTAGACGCGAAATGAAACTGCAAATGCCTTCCAACAGGCTTGGAAAAGTGTGTTTTATATCTCTGCCAAACAGACTCCCCGGAGGTTGAGCTTTCAGAAGCCAGTTTAACTCTAAGGGAGGAAGCAGCAGAATGTGCCTCTCACATCTAGCCTGTAGGAATTCAGGTTGGCAAGTTCTATGGGGAAGCCCATTGCTGCCTAAGGTGGAAACGGCATGGGAGATTTCAGTTTCAAAATCTCTGTGAAAAAGCGTCAGAGAAGCTTCTCCGTTTAGAATCCAGCATATCTCACTGAACCGAAGAAGTGGTAGTTAGAAGGGAGTTAGAGCTGCAAGCAGTTTGGTTTGGGAAATTAGACGCGAAATGAAACTGCAAATGCCTTCCAACAGGCTTGGAAAAGTGTGTTCTATATCTCTGCCAAACAAACTCCCCGGAGGTTGAGCTTTCAGAAGCTAGTTTAACTCTAAGGGAGGAAGCAGCAGAATGTGCCTCTCACATCTAGCCTGTAGGAATTCAGGTTGGCAAGTTCTATGGGGAAGCCCATTGCTGCCTATGGTGGAAACGGCATGGGAGATTTCAGTTTCAAAATCTCTGTGAAAAAGCGTCAGAGAAGCTTCTCCGTTTAGAATCCAGCATATCTCACTGAACCGAAGAAGTGGTAGTTAGAAGGGAGTTAGAGCTGCAAGCAGTTTGGTTTGGGAAATTAGACGCGAAATGAAACTGCAAATGCCTTCCAACAGGCTTGGAAAAGTGTGTTCTATATCTCTGCCAAACAGACTCCCCGGAGGTTGAGCTTTCAGAAGCAAGTTTAACTCTAAGGGAGGAAGCAGCAGAATGTGCCTCTCACATCTAGCCTGTAGGAATTCAGGTTGGCAAGTTCTATGGGGAAGCCCATTGGCGCCTTCGTTGGAAACGGGTTTGGAAATTTCAGTTTCAAAATCTCTGTGAAACAGCGTCAGAGAAGCTTCTCCGTTTAGAATCCAGCATATCTCACTGAACCGAAGAAGTGTTAGTTAGAAGGGAGTTAGAGCTGCAAGCAGTTTGGTTTGGGAAATTAGACGCGAAATGAAACTGCAAATGCCTTCCAACAGGCTTGGAAAAGTGTGTTCTATATCTTTGCCAAACAGACTCCCCGGAGGTTGAGCTTTCAGAAGCAAGTTTAACTCTAAGGGAGGAAGCAGCAGAATGTGCCTCTCACATCTACCCTGTAGGAATTCAGGTTGGCAAGTTCTATGGGGAAGCCCATTGCTGCCTATGGTGGAAACGGCATGGGAGATTTCAGTTTCAAAATCTCTGTGAAAAAGCGTCAGAGAAGCTTCTCCGTTTAGAATCCAGCATATCTCACTGAACCGAAGAAGTGGTAGTTAGAAGGGAGTTAGAGCTGCAAGCAGTTTGGTTTGGGAAATTAGACGCGAAATGAAACTGCAAATGCCTTCCAACAGGCTTGGAAAAGTGTGTTCTATATCTCTGCCAAACAAACTCCCCGGAGGTTGAGCTTTCAGAAGCTAGTTTAACTCTAAGGGAGAAAGCAGCAGAATGTGCCTCTCACATCTAGCCTGTAGGAATTCAGGTTGGCAAGTTCTTTGGGGAAGCCCATTGCTGCCTATGGTGGAAACGGCATGGGAGATTTCAGTTTCAAAATCTCTGTGAAAAAGCGTCAGAGAAGCTTCTCCGTTTAGAATCCAGCATATCTCACTGAACCGAAGAAGTGGTAGTTAGAAGGGAGTTAGAGCTGCAAGCAGTTTGGTTTGGGAAGTTAGACGCGAAATGAAACTGCAAATGCCTTCCAACAGGGTTGGAAAAGTGTGTTCTATATCACTGCCAAACAAACTCCCCGGAGGTTGAGCTTTCAGAAGCTAGTTTATCTCTAAGGAAGAAAGCAGCAGAATGTGCCTCTCACATCTAGCCTGTAGGAATTCAGGTTGGCAAGTTCTTTGGGGAAGCCCATTGCTGCCTATGGTGGAAACGGCATGGGAGATTTCAGTTTCAAAATCTCTGTGAAAAAGCGTCAGAGAAGCTTCTCCGTTTAGAATCCAGCATATCTCACTGAACCGAAGAAGTGGTAGTTAGAAGGCAGTTAGAGCTGCAAGCAGTTTGGTTTGGGAAATTAGTTGCGAAATGAAACTGCAAATGCCTTCCAACAGGCTTGGAAAAGTGTGTTCTATATCTGTGCCAAACAGACTCCCCGGAGGTTGAGCTTTCAGAAGCTAGTTTAACTCTAAGGGAGGAAGCAGCAGAATGTGCCTCTCACATCTAGCCTGTAGGAATTCAGGTTGGCAAGTTCTATGGGGAAGCCCATTGCTGCCTATGGTGGAAATGGCATGGGAGATTTCAGTTTCAAAATCTCTGTGAAAAAGCGTCAGAGAAGCTTCTCCGTTTAGAATCCAGCATATCTCACTGAACCGAAAAAGTGGTAGTTAGAAGGGAATTAGAGCTGCAAGCAGTTTGGTTTGGGAAATTAGACGCGAAATGAAACTGCAAATGCCTTCCAACAGGCTTGGAAAAGTGTGTTCTATATCTCTGCCAAACAAACTCCCCGGAGGTTGAGCTTTCAGAAGCAAGTTTAACTCTAAGGGAGGAAGCAGCAGAATGTGCCTCTCACATCTAGCCTGTAGGAATTCAGGTTGGCAAGTTCTATGGGGAAGCCCATTGCTGCCTATGGTGGAAACGGCATGGGAGATTTCAGTTTCAAAATCTCTGTGAAAAAGCGTCAGATAAGCTTCTCCGTTTAGAATCCAGCATATCTCACTGAACCGAAGAAGTGGTAGTTAGAAGGGAGTTAGAGCTGCAAGCAGTTTGGTTTGGGAAATTAGACGCGAAATGAAACTGCAAATGCCTTCCAACAGGCTTGGAAAAGTGTGTTCTATATCTCTGCCAAACAGACTCCCCGGAGGTTGAGCTTTCAGAAGCCAGTTTAACTCTAAGGGAGGAAGCAGCAGAATGTGCCTCTCACATCTAGCCTGTAGGAATTCAGGTTGGCAAGTTCTATGGGGAAGCCCATTACTGCCTAAGGTGGAAACGGCATGGGAGATTTCAGTTTCAAAATCTCTGTGAAAAAGCGTCAGAGAAGCTTCTCCGTTTAGAATCCAGCATATCTCACTGAACCGAAGAAGTGTTAGTTAGAAGGGAGTTAGAGCTGCAAGCAGTTTGGTTTGGGAAATTAGACGCGAAATGAAACTGCAAATGCCTTAAAACAGGCTTGGAAAAGTGTGTTCTATATCTCTGCCAAACAGACTCCCCGGAGGTTGAGCTTTCAGAAGCAAGTTTAACTCTAAGGGAGGAAGCACCAGAATGTGCCTCTCACATCTAGCCTGTAGGAATTCAGGTTGGCAAGTTCTATGGGGAAGCCCATTGCTGCCTATGGTGGAAACGGCAAGGGAGATTTCAGCTTCAAAATCTCTGTGAAAAAGCGTCAGAGAAGCTTCTCCGTTTAGAATCCAGCATATCTCACTGAACCGAAGAAGTATTAGTTAGAAGGGAGTTAGAGCTGCAAGCAGTTTGGTTTGGGAAATTAGACACGAAATGAAACTGCAAATGCCTTCCAACAGGCTTGGAAAAGTGTGTTCTATATCTCTGCCAAACAAACTCCCCGGAGGTTGAGCTTTCAGAAGCTAGTTTAACTCTAAGGGAGAAAGCAGCAGAATGTGCCTCTCACATCTAGCCTGTAGGAATTCAGGTTGGCAAGTTCTATGGGGAAGCCCATTGCTGCCTATGGTGGAAACGGCATGGGAGATTTCAGTTTCAAAATCTCTGTGAAAAAGCGTCAGAGAAGCTTCTCCGTTTAGAATCCAGCATATCTCACTGAACCGAAGAAGTGGTAGTTAGAAGGGAGTTAGAGCTGCAAGCAGTTTGGTTTGGGAAATTAGACGCGAAATGAAACTGCAAATGCCTTCCAACAGGCTTGGAAAAGTGTGTTTTATATCTCTGCCAAACAGACTCCCCGGAGGTTGAGCTTTCAGAAGCCAGTTTAACTCTAAGGGAGGAAGCAGCAGAATGTGCCTCTCACATCTAGCCTGTAGGAATTCAGGTTGGCAAGTTCTATGGGGAAGCCCATTGCTGCCTAAGGTGGAAACGGCATGGGAGATTTCAGTTTCAAAATCTCTGTGAAAAAGCGTCAGAGAAGCTTCTCCGTTTAGAATCCAGCATATCTCACTGAACCGAAGAAGTGGTAGTTAGAAGGGAGTTAGAGCTGCAAGCAGTTTGGTTTGGGAAATTAGACGCGAAATGAAACTGCAAATGCCTTCCAACAGGCTTGGAAAAGTGTGTTCTATATCTCTGCCAAACAAACTCCCCGGAGGTTGAGCTTTCAGAAGCTAGTTTAACTCTAAGGGAGGAAGCAGCAGAATGTGCCTCTCACATCTAGCCTGTAGGAATTCAGGTTGGCAAGTTCTATGGGGAAGCCCATTGCTGCCTATGGTGGAAACGGCATGGGAGATTTCAGTTTCAAAATCTCTGTGAAAAAGCGTCAGAGAAGCTTCTCCGTTTAGAATCCAGCATATCTCACTGAACCGAAGAAGTGGTAGTTAGAAGGGAGTTAGAGCTGCAAGCAGTTTGGTTTGGGAAATTAGACGCGAAATGAAACTGCAAATGCCTTCCAACAGGCTTGGAAAAGTGTGTTCTATATCTCTGCCAAACAGACTCCCCGGAGGTTGAGCTTTCAGAAGCAAGTTTAACTCTAAGGGAGGAAGCAGCAGAATGTGCCTCTCACATCTAGCCTGTAGGAATTCAGGTTGGCAAGTTCTATGGGGAAGCCCATTGGCGCCTTCGTTGGAAACGGGTTTGGAAATTTCAGTTTCAAAATCTCTGTGAAACAGCGTCAGAGAAGCTTCTCCGTTTAGAATCCAGCATATCTCACTGAACCGAAGAAGTGTTAGTTAGAAGGGAGTTAGAGCTGCAAGCAGTTTGGTTTGGGAAATTAGACGCGAAATGAAACTGCAAATGCCTTCCAACAGGCTTGGAAAAGTGTGTTCTATATCTTTGCCAAACAGACTCCCCGGAGGTTGAGCTTTCAGAAGCAAGTTTAACTCTAAGGGAGGAAGCAGCAGAATGTGCCTCTCACATCTACCCTGTAGGAATTCAGGTTGGCAAGTTCTATGGGGAAGCCCATTGCTGCCTATGGTGGAAACGGCATGGGAGATTTCAGTTTCAAAATCTCTGTGAAAAAGCGTCAGAGAAGCTTCTCCGTTTAGAATCCAGCATATCTCACTGAACCGAAGAAGTGGTAGTTAGAAGGGAGTTAGAGCTGCAAGCAGTTTGGTTTGGGAAATTAGACGCGAAATGAAACTGCAAATGCCTTCCAACAGGCTTGGAAAAGTGTGTTCTATATCTCTGCCAAACAAACTCCCCGGAGGTTGAGCTTTCAGAAGCTAGTTTAACTCTAAGGGAGAAAGCAGCAGAATGTGCCTCTCACATCTAGCCTGTAGGAATTCAGGTTGGCAAGTTCTTTGGGGAAGCCCATTGCTGCCTATGGTGGAAACGGCATGGGAGATTTCAGTTTCAAAATCTCTGTGAAAAAGCGTCAGAGAAGCTTCTCCGTTTAGAATCCAGCATATCTCACTGAACCGAAGAAGTGGTAGTTAGAAGGGAGTTAGAGCTGCAAGCAGTTTGGTTTGGGAAGTTAGACGCGAAATGAAACTGCAAATGCCTTCCAACAGGGTTGGAAAAGTGTGTTCTATATCACTGCCAAACAAACTCCCCGGAGGTTGAGCTTTCAGAAGCTAGTTTATCTCTAAGGAAGAAAGCAGCAGAATGTGCCTCTCACATCTAGCCTGTAGGAATTCAGGTTGGCAAGTTCTTTGGGGAAGCCCATTGCTGCCTATGGTGGAAACGGCATGGGAGATTTCAGTTTCAAAATCTCTGTGAAAAAGCGTCAGAGAAGCTTCTCCGTTTAGAATCCAGCATATCTCACTGAACCGAAGAAGTGGTAGTTAGAAGGGAGTTAGAGCTGCAAGCAGTTTGGTTTGGGAAATTAGACGCGAAATGAAACTGCAAATGCCTTCCAACAGGCTTGGAAAAGTGTGTTCTATATCTCTGCCAAACAAACTCCCCGGAGGTTGAGCTTTCAGAAGCAAGTTTAACTCTAAGGGAGGAAGCAGCAGAATGTGCCTCTCACATCTAGCCTGTAGGAATTCAGGTTGGCAAGTTCTATGGGGAAGCCCATTGCTGCCTATGGTGGAAACGGCATGGGAGATTTCAGTTTCAAAATCTCTGTGAAAAAGCGTCAGAGAAGCTTCTCCGTTTAGAATCCAGCATATCTCACTGAACCGAAGAAGTGGTAGTTAGAAGGCAGTTAGAGCTGCAAGCAGTTTGGTTTGGGAAATTAGTTGCGAAATGAAACTGCAAATGCCTTCCAACAGGCTTGGAAAAGTGTGTTCTATATCTGTGCCAAACAGACTCCCCGGAGGTTGAGCTTTCAGAAGCTAGTTTAACTCTAAGGGAGGAAGCAGCAGAATGTGCCTCTCACATCTAGCCTGTAGGAATTCAGGTTGGCAAGTTCTATGGGGAAGCCCATTGCTGCCTATGGTGGAAATGGCATGGGAGATTTCAGTTTCAAAATCTCTGTGAAAAAGCGTCAGAGAAGCTTCTCCGTTTAGAATCCAGCATATCTCACTGAACCGAAAAAGTGGTAGTTAGAAGGGAATTAGAGCTGCAAGCAGTTTGGTTTGGGAAATTAGACGCGAAATGAAACTGCAAATGCCTTCCAACAGGCTTGGAAAAGTGTGTTCTATATCTCTGCCAAACAAACTCCCCGGAGGTTGAGCTTTCAGAAGCAAGTTTAACTCTAAGGGAGGAAGCAGCAGAATGTGCCTCTCACATCTAGCCTGTAGGAATTCAGGTTGGCAAGTTCTATGGGGAAGCCCATTGCTGCCTATGGTGGAAACGGCATGGGAGATTTCAGTTTCAAAATCTCTGTGAAAAAGCGTCAGATAAGCTTCTCCGTTTAGAATCCAGCATATCTCACTGAACCGAAGAAGTGGTAGTTAGAAGGGAGTTAGAGCTGCAAGCAGTTTGGTTTGGGAAATTAGACGCGAAATGAAACTGCAAATGCCTTCCAACAGGCTTGGAAAAGTGTGTTCTATATCTCTGCCAAACAGACTCCCCGGAGGTTGAGCTTTCAGAAGCCAGTTTAACTCTAAGGGAGGAAGCAGCAGAATGTGCCTCTCACATCTAGCCTGTAGGAATTCAGGTTGGCAAGTTCTATGGGGAAGCCCATTACTGCCTAAGGTGGAAACGGCATGGGAGATTTCAGTTTCAAAATCTCTGTGAAAAAGCGTCAGAGAAGCTTCTCCGTTTAGAATCCAGCATATCTCACTGAACCGAAGAAGTGGTAGTTAGAAGGGAGTTAGAGCTGCAAGCAGTTTGGTTTGGGAAATTAGATGCGAAATGACACTGCAAAGGCCTTCCAACAGGCTTGGAAAAGTGTATTCTATATCTCTGCCAAACAGAGTCCCCGGAGGTTGAGCTTTCAGAAGCAAGCTTAACTGTTAGGGAGGAAGCAGCAGAATGTGCCTCTCACATCTAGCCTGTAGGAATTCAGGTTGGCAAGTTCTATGGGGAAGCCCATTGCTGCCTATGGTGGAAACGGCATGGGAGATTTCAGTTTCAAAATCTCTGTAAAAAAGCGTCAGAGAAGCTTCTCCGTTTAGAATCCAGCATATCTCACTGAACCGAAGAAGTGGTAGTTAGAAGGGAGTTAGAGCTGCAAGCAGTTTGGTTTGGGAAATTAGACGCGAAATGAAACTGCAAATGCCTTCCAACAGGCTTGGAAAAGTGTGTTCTATATCTCTGCCAAACAAACTCCCCGGAGGTTGAGCTTTCAGAAGCAAGTTTAACTCTAAGGGAGGAAGCAGCAGAATGTGCCTCTCACATCTAGCCTGTAGGAATTCAGGTTGGCAAGTTCTATGGGGAAGCCCATTGCTGCCTATGGTGGAAACGGCATGGGAGATTTCAGTTTCAAAATCTCTGTGAAAAAGCGTCAGAGAAGCTTCTCCGTTTAGAATCCAGCATATCTCACTGAACCGAAGAAGTGGTAGTTAGAAGGGAGTTAGAGCTGCAAGCAGTTTGGTTTGGGAAATTAGACGCGAAATGAAACTGCAAATGCCTTCCAACAGGCTTGGAAAAGTGTGTTTTATATCTCTGCCAAACAGACTCCCCGGAGGTTGAGCTTTCAGAAGCCAGTTTAACTCTAAGGGAGGAAGCAGCAGAATGTGCCTCTCACATCTAGCCTGTAGGAATTCAGGTTGGCAAGTTCTATGGGGAAGCCCATTGCTGCCTAAGGTGGAAACGGCATGGGAGATTTCAGTTTCAAAATCTCTGTGAAAAAGCGTCAGAGAAGCTTCTCCGTTTAGAATCCAGCATATCTCACTGAACCGAAGAAGTGGTAGTTAGAAGGGAGTTAGAGCTGCAAGCAGTTTGGTTTGGGAAATTAGACGCGAAATGAAACTGCAAATGCCTTCCAACAGGCTTGGAAAAGTGTGTTCTATATCTCTGCCAAACAAACTCCCCGGAGGTTGAGCTTTCAGAAGCTAGTTTAACTCTAAGGGAGGAAGCAGCAGAATGTGCCTCTCACATCTAGCCTGTAGGAATTCAGGTTGGCAAGTTCTATGGGGAAGCCCATTGCTGCCTATGGTGGAAACGGCATGGGAGATTTCAGTTTCAAAATCTCTGTGAAAAAGCGTCAGAGAAGCTTCTCCGTTTAGAATCCAGCATATCTCACTGAACCGAAGAAGTGGTAGTTAGAAGGGAGTTAGAGCTGCAAGCAGTTTGGTTTGGGAAATTAGACGCGAAATGAAACTGCAAAAGCCTTCCAACAGGCTTGGAAAAGTGTGTTCTATATCTCTGCCAAACAGACTCCCCGGAGGTTGAGCTTTCAGAAGCAAGTTTAACTCTAAGGGAGGAAGCAGCAGAATGTGCCTCTCACATCTACCCTGTAGGAATTCAGGTTGGCAAGTTCTATGGGGAAGCCCATTGCTGCCTATGGTGGAAACGGCATGGGAGATTTCAGCTTCAAAATCTCTGTGAAAAAGCGTCAGAGAAGCTTCTCCGTTTAGAATCCAGCATATCTCACTGAACCGAAGAAGTGGTAGTTAGAAGGGAGTTAGAGCTGCAAGCAGTTTGGTTTGGGAAGTTAGACGCGAAATGAAACTGCAAATGCCTTCCAACAGGCTTGGAAAAGTGTGTTCTATATCACTGCCAAACAAACTCCCCGGAGGTTGAGCTTTCAGAAGCTAGTTTATCTCTAAGGAAGAAAGCAGCAGAATGTGCCTCTCACATCTAGCCTGTAGGAATTCAGGTTGGCAAGTCTTTGGGGAAGCCCTTTGCTGCCTATGGTGGAAACGGCATGGGAGATTTCAGTTTCAAAATCTCTGTGAAAAAGCGTCAGAGAAGCTTCTCCGTTTAGAATCCAGCATATCTCACTGAACCGAAGAAGTGGTAGTTAGAAGGGAGTTAGAGCTGCAAGCAGTTTGGTTTGGGAAATTAGATGCGAAATGACACTGCAAAGGCCTTTCAACAGGCTTGGAAAAGTGTGTTCTATATCTCTGCCAAACAGATTCCCCGGAGGTTGAGCTTTCAGAAGCAAGCTTAACTGTTAGGGAGGAAGCAGCAGAATGTGCCTCTCACATCTAGCCTGTAGGAATTTAGGTTGGCAAGTTCTATGGGGAAGCCCATTGCTGCCTATGGTGGAAACGGCATGGGAGATTTCAGTTTCAAAATCTCTGTGAAAAAGCGTCAGAGAAGCTTCTCCGTTTAGAATCCAGCATATCTCACTGAACCGAAGAAGTGGTAGTTAGAAGGCAGTTAGAGCTGCAAGCAGTTTGGTTTGGGAAATTAGTTGCGAAATGAAACTGCAAATGCCTTCCAACAGGCTTGGAAAAGTGTGTTCTATATCTCTGCCAAACAGACTCCCCGGAGGTTGAGCTTTCAGAAGCTAGTTTAACTCTAAGGGAGGAAGCAGCAGAATGTGCCTCTCACATCTAGCCTGTAGGAATTCAGGTTGGCAAGTTCTATGGGGAAGCCCATTGCTGCCTATGGTGGAAATGGCATGGGAGATTTCAGTTTCAAAATCTCTGTGAAAAAGCGTCAGAGAAGCTTCTCCGTTTAGAATCCAGCATATCTCACTGAACCGAAAAAGTGGTAGTTAGAAGGGAATTAGAGCTGCAAGCAGTTTGGTTTGGGAAATTAGACGCGAAATGAAACTGCAAATGCCTTCCAACAGGCTTGGAAAAGTGTGTTCTATATCTCTGCCAAACAAACTCCCCGGAGGTTGAGCTTTCAGAAGCAAGTTTAACTCTAAGGGAGGAAGCAGCAGAATGTGCCTCTCACATCTAGCCTGTAGGAATTCAGGTTGGCAAGTTCTATGGGGAAGCCCATTACTGCCTAAGGTGGAAACGGCATGGGAGATTTCAGTTTCAAAATCTCTGTGAAAAAGCGTCAGAGAAGCTTCTCCGTTTAGAATCCAGCATATCTCACTGAACCGAAGAAGTGGTAGTTAGAAGGGAGTTAGAGCTGCAAGCAGTTTGGTTTGGGAAATTAGATGCGAAATGACACTGCAAAGGCCTTCCAACAGGCTTGGAAAAGTGTATTCTATATCTCTGCCAAACAGAGTTCCCGGAGGTTGAGCTTTCAGAAGCAAGCTTAACTGTTAGGGAGGAAGCAGCAGAATGTGCCTCTCACATCTAGCCTGTAGGAATTCAGGTTGGCAAGTTCTATGGGGAAGCCCATTGCTGCCTATGGTGGAAACGGCATGGGAGATTTCAGTTTCAAAATCTCTGTAAAAAAGCGTCAGAGAAGCTTCTCCGTTTAGAATCCAGCATATCTCACTGAACCGAAGAAGTGGTAGTTAGAAGGGAGTTAGAGCTGCAAGCAGTTTGGTTTGGGAAATTAGACGCGAAATGAAACTGCAAATGCCTTCCAACAGGCTTGGAAAAGTGTGTTCTATATCTCTGCCAAACAAACTCCCCGGAGGTTGAGCTTTCAGAAGCAAGTTTAACTCTAAGGGAGGAAGCAGCAGAATGTGCCTCTCACATCTAGCCTGTAGGAATTCAGGTTGGCAAGTTCTATGGGGAAGCCCATTGCTGCCTATGGTGGAAACGGCATGGGAGATTTCAGTTTCAAAATCTCTGTGAAAAAGCGTCAGAGAAGCTTCTCCGTTTAGAATCCAGCATATCTCACTGAACCGAAGAAGTGGTAGTTAGAAGGGAGTTAGAGCTGCAAGCAGTTTGGTTTGGGAAATTAGACGCGAAATGAAACTGCAAATGCCTTCCAACAGGCTTGGAAAAGTGTGTTTTATATCTCTGCCAAACAGACTCCCCGGAGGTTGAGCTTTCAGAAGCCAGTTTAACTCTAAGGGAGGAAGCAGCAGAATGTGCCTCTCACATCTAGCCTGTAGGAATTCAGGTTGGCAAGTTCTATGGGGAAGCCCATTGCTGCCTAAGGTGGAAACGGCATGGGAGATTTCAGTTTCAAAATCTCTGTGAAAAAGCGTCAGAGAAGCTTCTCCGTTTAGAATCCAGCATATCTCACTGAACCGAAGAAGTGGTAGTTAGAAGGGAGTTAGAGCTGCAAGCAGTTTGGTTTGGGAAATTAGACGCGAAATGAAACTGCAAATGCCTTCCAACAGGCTTGGAAAAGTGTGTTCTATATCTCTGCCAAACAAACTCCCCGGAGGTTGAGCTTTCAGAAGCTAGTTTAACTCTAAGGGAGGAAGCAGCAGAATGTGCCTCTCACATCTAGCCTGTAGGAATTCAGGTTGGCAAGTTCTATGGGGAAGCCCATTGGCGCCTTCGTTGGAAACGGGTTTGGAAATTTCAGTTTCAAAATCTCTGTGAAACAGCGTCAGAGAAGCTTCTCCGTTTAGAATCCAGCATATCTCACTGAACCGAAGAAGTGTTAGTTAGAAGGGAGTTAGAGCTGCAAGCAGTTTGGTTTGGGAAATTAGACGCGAAATGAAACTGCAAATGCCTTCCAACAGGCTTGGAAAAGTGTGTTCTATATCTTTGCCAAACAGACTCCCCGGAGGTTGAGCTTTCAGAAGCAAGTTTAACTCTAAGGGAGGAAGCAGCAGAATGTGCCTCTCACATCTACCCTGTAGGAATTCAGGTTGGCAAGTTCTATGGGGAAGCCCATTGCTGCCTATGGTGGAAACGGCATGGGAGATTTCAGCTTCAAAATCTCTGTGAAAAAGCGACAGAGAAGCCTCTCCGTTTAGAATCCAGCATATCTCACTGAACCGAAGAAGTGGTAGTTAGAAGGGAGTTAGAGCTGCAAGCAGTTTGGTTTGGGAAATTAGACGCGAAATGAAACTGCAAATGCCTTCCAACAGGCTTGGAAAAGTGTGTTCTATATCTCTGCCAAACAGACTCCCAGGAGGTTGAGCTTTCAGAAGCAAGTTTAACTCTAAGGGAGGAAGCAGCAGAATGTGCCTCTCACATCTAGCCTGTAGGAATTCAGGTTGGCAAGTTCTATGGGGAAGCCCATTGCTGCCTATGGTGGAAACGGCATGGGAGATTTCAGCTTCAAAATCTCTGTGAAAAAGCGTCAGAGAAGCTTCTCCGTTTAGAATCCAGCATATCTCACTGAACCGAAAAAGTGGTAGTTAGAAGGGAATTAGAGCTGCAAGCAGTTTGGTTTGGGAAATTAGACGCGAAATGAAACTGCAAATGCCTTCCAACAGGCTTGGAAAAGTGTGTTCTATATCTCTGCCAAACAAACTCCCCGGAGGTTGAGCTTTCAGAAGCAAGTTTAACTCTAAGGGAGGAAGCAGCAGAATGTGCCTCTCACATCTAGCCTGTAGGAATTCAGGTTGGCAAGTTCTATGGGGAAGCCCATTGCTGCCTATGGTGGAAACGGCATGGGAGATTTCAGTTTCAAAATCTCTGTGAAAAAGCGTCAGAGAAGCTTCTCCGTTTAGAATCCAGCATATCTCACTGAACCGAAGAAGTGGTAGTTAGAAGGGAGTTAGAGCTGCAAGCAGTTTGGTTTGGGAAATTAGACGCGAAATGAAACTGCAAATGCCTTCCAACAGGCTTGGAAAAGTGTGTTCTATATCTCTGCCAAACAGACTCCCCGGAGGTTGAGCTTTCAGAAGCCAGTTTAACTCTAAGGGAGGAAGCAGCAGAATGTGCCTCTCACATCTAGCCTGTAGGAATTCAGGTTGGCAAGTTCTATGGGGAAGCCCATTACTGCCTAAGGTGGAAACGGCATGGGAGATTTCAGTTTCAAAATCTCTGTGAAAAAGCGTCAGAGAAGCTTCTCCGTTTAGAATCCAGCATATCTCACTGAACCGAAGAAGTGGTAGTTAGAAGGGAGTTAGAGCTGCAAGCAGTTTGGTTTGGGAAATTAGATGCGAAATGACACTGCAAAGGCCTTCCAACAGGCTTGGAAAAGTGTATTCTATATCTCTGCCAAACAGAGTCCCCGGAGGTTGAGCTTTCAGAAGCAAGCTTAACTGTTAGGGAGGAAGCAGCAGAATGTGCCTCTCACATCTAGCCTGTAGGAATTCAGGTTGGCAAGATCTATGGGGAAGCCCATTGCTGCCTATGGTGGAAACGGCATGGGAGATTTCAGTTTCAAAATCTCTGTAAAAAAGCGTCAGAGAAGCTTCTCCGTTTAGAATCCAGCATATCTCACTGAACCGAAGAAGTGGTAGTTAGAAGGGAGTTAGAGCTGCAAGCAGTTTGGTTTGGGAAATTAGACGCGAAATGAAACTGCAAATGCCTTCCAACAGGCTTGGAAAAGTGTGTTTTATATCTCTGCCAAACAGACTCCCCGGAGGTTGAGCTTTCAGAAGCCAGTTTAACTCTAAGGGAGGAAGCAGCAGAATGTGCCTCTCACATCTAGCCTGTAGGAATTCAGGTTGGCAAGTTCTTTGGGGAAGCCCAGTGCTGCCTATGGTGGAAACGGCATGGGAGATTTCAGTTTCAAAATCTCGGTGAAAAAGCGTCAGAGAAGCTTCTCCGTTTAGAATCCAGCATATCTCACTGAACCGAAGAAGTGGTAGTTAGAAGGGAGTTAGAGCTGCAAGCAGTTTGGTTTGGGAAATTAGACGCGAAATGAAACTGCAAATGCCTTCCAACAGGCTTGGAAAAGTGTGTTCTATATCTCTGCCAAACAAACTCCCCGGAGGTTGAGCTTTCAGAAGCTAGTTTAACTCTAAGGGAGGAAGCAGCAGAATGTGCCTCTCACATCTAGCCTGTAGGAATTCAGGTTGGCAAGTTCTATGGGGAAGCCCATTGCTGCCTATGGTGGAAACGGCATGGGAGATTTCAGTTTCAAAATCTCTGTGAAAAAGCGTCAGAGAAGCTTCTCCGTTTAGAATCCAGCATATCTCACTGAACCGAAGAAGTGGTAGTTAGAAGGGAGTTAGAGCTGCAAGCAGTTTGGTTTGGGAAATTAGACGCGAAATGAAACTGCAAAAGCCTTCCAACAGGCTTGGAAAAGTGTGTTCTATATCTCTGCCAAACAGACTCCCCGGAGGTTGAGCTTTCAGAAGCAAGTTTAACTCTAAGGGAGGAAGCAGCAGAATGTGCCTCTCACATCTACCCTGTAGGAATTCAGGTTGGCAAGTTCTATGGGGAAGCCCATTGCTGCCTATGGTGGAAACGGCATGGGAGATTTCAGCTTCAAAATCTCTGTGAAAAAGCGTCAGAGAAGCTTCTCCGTTTAGAATCCAGCATATCTCACTGAACCGAAGAAGTGGTAGTTAGAAGGGAGTTAGAGCTGCAAGCAGTTTGGTTTGGGAAGTTAGACGCGAAATGAAACTGCAAATGCCTTCCAACAGGCTTGGAAAAGTGTGTTCTATATCACTGCCAAACAAACTCCCCGGAGGTTGAGCTTTCAGAAGCTAGTTTATCTCTAAGGAAGAAAGCAGCAGAATGTGCCTCTCACATCTAGCCTGTAGGAATTCAGGTTGGCAAGTTCTTTGGGGAAGCCCTTTGCTGCCTATGGTGGAAACGGCATGGGAGATTTCAGTTTCAAAATCTCTGTGAAAAAGCGTCAGAGAAGCTTCTCCGTTTAGAATCCAGCATATCTCACTGAACCGAAGAAGTGGTAGTTAGAAGGGAGTTAGAGCTGCAAGCAGTTTGGTTTGGGAAATTAGATGCGAAATGACACTGCAAAGGCCTTTCAACAGGCTTGGAAAAGTGTGTTCTATATCTCTGCCAAACAGATTCCCCGGAGGTTGAGCTTTCAGAAGCAAGCTTAACTGTTAGGGAGGAAGCAGCAGAATGTGCCTCTCACATCTAGCCTGTAGGAATTTAGGTTGGCAAGTTCTATGGGGAAGCCCATTGCTGCCTATGGTGGAAACGGCATGGGAGATTTCAGTTTCAAAATCTCTGTGAAAAAGCGTCAGAGAAGCTTCTCCGTTTAGAATCCAGCATATCTCACTGAACCGAAGAAGTGGTAGTTAGAAGGCAGTTAGAGCTGCAAGCAGTTTGGTTTGGGAAATTAGTTGCGAAATGAAACTGCAAATGCCTTCCAACAGGCTTGGAAAAGTGTGTTCTATATCTCTGCCAAACAGACTCCCCGGAGGTTGAGCTTTCAGAAGCTAGTTTAACTCTAAGGGAGGAAGCAGCAGAATGTGCCTCTCACATCTAGCCTGTAGGAATTCAGGTTGGCAAGTTCTATGGGGAAGCCCATTGCTGCCTATGGTGGAAATGGCATGGGAGATTTCAGTTTCAAAATCTCTGTGAAAAAGCGTCAGAGAAGCTTCTCCGTTTAGAATCCAGCATATCTCACTGAACCGAAAAAGTGGTAGTTAGAAGGGAATTAGAGCTGCAAGCAGTTTGGTTTGGGAAATTAGACGCGAAATGAAACTGCAAATGCCTTCCAACAGGCTTGGAAAAGTGTGTTCTATATCTCTGCCAAACAAACTCCCCGGAGGTTGAGCTTTCAGAAGCAAGTTTAACTCTAAGGGAGGAAGCAGCAGAATGTGCCTCTCACATCTAGCCTGTAGGAATTCAGGTTGGCAAGTTCTATGGGGAAGCCCATTACTGCCTAAGGTGGAAACGGCATGGGAGATTTCAGTTTCAAAATCTCTGTGAAAAAGCGTCAGAGAAGCTTCTCCGTTTAGAATCCAGCATATCTCACTGAACCGAAGAAGTGGTAGTTAGAAGGGAGTTAGAGCTGCAAGCAGTTTGGTTTGGGAAATTAGATGCGAAATGACACTGCAAAGGCCTTCCAACAGGCTTGGAAAAGTGTATTCTATATCTCTGCCAAACAGAGTTCCCGGAGGTTGAGCTTTCAGAAGCAAGCTTAACTGTTAGGGAGGAAGCAGCAGAATGTGCCTCTCACATCTAGCCTGTAGGAATTCAGGTTGGCAAGTTCTATGGGGAAGCCCATTGCTGCCTATGGTGGAAACGGCATGGGAGATTTCAGTTTCAAAATCTCTGTAAAAAAGCGTCAGAGAAGCTTCTCCGTTTAGAATCCAGCATATCTCACTGAACCGAAGAAGTGGTAGTTAGAAGGGAGTTAGAGCTGCAAGCAGTTTGGTTTGGGAAATTAGACGCGAAATGAAACTGCAAATGCCTTCCAACAGGCTTGGAAAAGTGTGTTCTATATCTCTGCCAAACAAACTCCCCGGAGGTTGAGCTTTCAGAAGCAAGTTTAACTCTAAGGGAGGAAGCAGCAGAATGTGCCTCTCACATCTAGCCTGTAGGAATTCAGGTTGGCAAGTTCTATGGGGAAGCCCATTGCTGCCTATGGTGGAAACGGCATGGGAGATTTCAGTTTCAAAATCTCTGTGAAAAAGCGTCAGAGAAGCTTCTCCGTTTAGAATCCAGCATATCTCACTGAACCGAAGAAGTGGTAGTTAGAAGGGAGTTAGAGCTGCAAGCAGTTTGGTTTGGGAAATTAGACGCGAAATGAAACTGCAAATGCCTTCCAACAGGCTTGGAAAAGTGTGTTTTATATCTCTGCCAAACAGACTCCCCGGAGGTTGAGCTTTCAGAAGCCAGTTTAACTCTAAGGGAGGAAGCAGCAGAATGTGCCTCTCACATCTAGCCTGTAGGAATTCAGGTTGGCAAGTTCTATGGGGAAGCCCATTGCTGCCTAAGGTGGAAACGGCATGGGAGATTTCAGTTTCAAAATCTCTGTGAAAAAGCGTCAGAGAAGCTTCTCCGTTTAGAATCCAGCATATCTCACTGAACCGAAGAAGTGGTAGTTAGAAGGGAGTTAGAGCTGCAAGCAGTTTGGTTTGGGAAATTAGACGCGAAATGAAACTGCAAATGCCTTCCAACAGGCTTGGAAAAGTGTGTTCTATATCTCTGCCAAACAAACTCCCCGGAGGTTGAGCTTTCAGAAGCTAGTTTAACTCTAAGGGAGGAAGCAGCAGAATGTGCCTCTCACATCTAGCCTGTAGGAATTCAGGTTGGCAAGTTCTATGGGGAAGCCCATTGGCGCCTTCGTTGGAAACGGGTTTGGAAATTTCAGTTTCAAAATCTCTGTGAAACAGCGTCAGAGAAGCTTCTCCGTTTAGAATCCAGCATATCTCACTGAACCGAAGAAGTGTTAGTTAGAAGGGAGTTAGAGCTGCAAGCAGTTTGGTTTGGGAAATTAGACGCGAAATGAAACTGCAAATGCCTTCCAACAGGCTTGGAAAAGTGTGTTCTATATCTTTGCCAAACAGACTCCCCGGAGGTTGAGCTTTCAGAAGCAAGTTTAACTCTAAGGGAGGAAGCAGCAGAATGTGCCTCTCACATCTACCCTGTAGGAATTCAGGTTGGCAAGTTCTATGGGGAAGCCCATTGCTGCCTATGGTGGAAACGGCATGGGAGATTTCAGCTTCAAAATCTCTGTGAAAAAGCGACAGAGAAGCCTCTCCGTTTAGAATCCAGCATATCTCACTGAACCGAAGAAGTGGTAGTTAGAAGGGAGTTAGAGCTGCAAGCAGTTTGGTTTGGGAAATTAGACGCGAAATGAAACTGCAAATGCCTTCCAACAGGCTTGGAAAAGTGTGTTCTATATCTCTGCCAAACAGACTCCCAGGAGGTTGAGCTTTCAGAAGCAAGTTTAACTCTAAGGGAGGAAGCAGCAGAATGTGCCTCTCACATCTAGCCTGTAGGAATTCAGGTTGGCAAGTTCTATGGGGAAGCCCATTGCTGCCTATGGTGGAAACGGCATGGGAGATTTCAGCTTCAAAATCTCTGTGAAAAAGCGTCAGAGAAGCTTCTCCGTTTAGAATCCAGCATATCTCACTGAACCGAAAAAGTGGTAGTTAGAAGGGAATTAGAGCTGCAAGCAGTTTGGTTTGGGAAATTAGACGCGAAATGAAACTGCAAATGCCTTCCAACAGGCTTGGAAAAGTGTGTTCTATATCTCTGCCAAACAAACTCCCCGGAGGTTGAGCTTTCAGAAGCAAGTTTAACTCTAAGGGAGGAAGCAGCAGAATGTGCCTCTCACATCTAGCCTGTAGGAATTCAGGTTGGCAAGTTCTATGGGGAAGCCCATTGCTGCCTATGGTGGAAACGGCATGGGAGATTTCAGTTTCAAAATCTCTGTGAAAAAGCGTCAGAGAAGCTTCTCCGTTTAGAATCCAGCATATCTCACTGAACCGAAGAAGTGGTAGTTAGAAGGGAGTTAGAGCTGCAAGCAGTTTGGTTTGGGAAATTAGACGCGAAATGAAACTGCAAATGCCTTCCAACAGGCTTGGAAAAGTGTGTTCTATATCTCTGCCAAACAGACTCCCCGGAGGTTGAGCTTTCAGAAGCCAGTTTAACTCTAAGGGAGGAAGCAGCAGAATGTGCCTCTCACATCTAGCCTGTAGGAATTCAGGTTGGCAAGTTCTATGGGGAAGCCCATTACTGCCTAAGGTGGAAACGGCATGGGAGATTTCAGTTTCAAAATCTCTGTGAAAAAGCGTCAGAGAAGCTTCTCCGTTTAGAATCCAGCATATCTCACTGAACCGAAGAAGTGGTAGTTAGAAGGGAGTTAGAGCTGCAAGCAGTTTGGTTTGGGAAATTAGATGCGAAATGACACTGCAAAGGCCTTCCAACAGGCTTGAAAAAGTGTATTCTATATCTCTGCCAAACAGAGTTCCCGGAGGTTGAGCTTTCAGAAGCAAGCTTAACTGTTAGGGAGGAAGCAGCAGAATGTGCCTCTCACATCTAGCCTGTAGGAATTCAGGTTGGCAAGTTCTATGGGGAAGCCCATTGCTGCCTATGGTGGAAACGGCATGGGAGATTTCAGTTTCAAAATCTCTGTAAAAAAGCGTCAGAGAAGCTTCTCCGTTTAGAATCCAGCATATCTCACTGAACCGAAGAAGTGGTAGTTAGAAGGGAGTTAGAGCTGCAAGCAGTTTGGTTTGGGAAATTAGACGCGAAATGAAACTGCAAATGCCTTCCAACAGGCTTGGAAAAGTGTGTTCTATATCTCTGCCAAACAAACTCCCCGGAGGTTGAGCTTTCAGAAGCAAGTTTAACTCTAAGGGAGGAAGCAGCAGAATGTGCCTCTCACATCTAGCCTGTAGGAATTCAGGTTGGCAAGTTCTATGGGGAAGCCCATTGCTGCCTATGGTGGAAACGGCATGGGAGATTTCAGTTTCAATATCTCTGTGAAAAAGCGTCAGAGAAGCTTCTCCGTTTAGAATCCAGCATATCTCACTGAACCGAAGAAGTGGTAGTTAGAAGGGAGTTAGAGCTGCAAGCAGTTTGGTTTGGGAAATTAGACGCGAAATGAAACTGCAAATGCCTTCCAACAGGCTTGGAAAAGTGTGTTTTATATCTCTGCCAAACAGACTCCCCGGAGGTTGAGCTTTCAGAAGCCAGTTTAACTCTAAGGGAGGAAGCAGCAGAATGTGCCTCTCACATCTAGCCTGTAGGAATTCAGGTTGGCAAGTTCTATGGGGAAGCCCATTGCTGCCTAAGGTGGAAACGGCATGGGAGATTTCAGTTTCAAAATCTCTGTGAAAAAGCGTCAGAGAAGCTTCTCCGTTTAGAATCCAGCATATCTCACTGAACCGAAGAAGTGGTAGTTAGAAGGGAGTTAGAGCTGCAAGCAGTTTGGTTTGGGAAATTAGACGCGAAATGAAACTGCAAATGCCTTCCAACAGGCTTGGAAAAGTGTGTTCTATATCTCTGCCAAACAAACTCCCCGGAGGTTGAGCTTTCAGAAGCTAGTTTAACTCTAAGGGAGGAAGCAGCTGAATGTGCCTCTCACATCTAGCCTGTAGGAATTCAGGTTGGCAAGTTCTATGGGGAAGCCCATTGCTGCCTATGGTGGAAACGGCATGGGAGATTTCAGTTTCAAAATCTCTGTGAAAAAGCGTCAGAGAAGCTTCTCCGTTTAGAATCCAGCATATCTCACTGAACCGAAGAAGTGGTAGTTAGAAGGGAGTTAGAGCTGCAAGCAGTTTGGTTTGGGAAATTAGACGCGAAATGAAACTGCAAATGCCTTCCAACAGGCTTGGAAAAGTGTGTTCTATATCTCTGCCAAACAGACTCCCCGGAGGTTGAGCTTTCAGAAGCAAGTTTAACTCTAAGGGAGGAAGCAGCAGAATGTGCCTCTCACATCTAGCCTGTAGGAATTCAGGTTGGCAAGTTCTATGGGGAAGCCCATTGGCGCCTTCGTTGGAAACGGGTTTGGAAATTTCAGTTTCAAAATCTCTGTGAAACAGCGTCAGAGAAGCTTCTCCGTTTAGAATCCAGCATATCTCACTGAACCGAAGAAGTGTTAGTTAGAAGGGAGTTAGAGCTGCAAGCAGTTTGGTTTGGGAAATTAGACGCGAAATGAAACTGCAAATGCCTTCCAACAGGCTTGGAAAAGTGTGTTCTATATCTTTGCCAAACAGACTCCCCGGAGGTTGAGCTTTCAGAAGCAAGTTTAACTCTAAGGGAGGAAGCAGCAGAATGTGCCTCTCACATCTACCCTGTAGGAATTCAGGTTGGCAAGTTCTATGGGGAAGCCCATTGCTGCCTATGGTGGAAACGGCATGGGAGATTTCAGCTTCAAAATCTCTGTGAAAAAGCGACAGAGAAGCTTCTCCGTTTAGAATCCAGCATATCTCACTGAACCGAAGAAGTGGTAGTTAGAAGGGAGTTAGAGCTGCAAGCAGTTTGGTTTGGGAAATTAGACGCGAAATGAAACTGCAAATGCCTTCCAACAGGCTTGGAAAAGTGTGTTCTATATCTCTGCCAAACAGACTCCCAGGAGGTTGAGCTTTCAGAAGCAAGTTTAACTCTAAGGGAGGAAGCAGCAGAATGTGCCTCTCACATCTAGCCTGTAGGAATTCAGGTTGGCAAGTTCTATGGGGAAGCCCATTGCTGCCTATGGTGGAAACGGCATGGGAGATTTCAGCTTCAAAATCTCTGTGAAAAAGCGACAGAGAAGCTTCTCCGTTTAGAATCCAGCATATCTCACTGAACCGAAGAAGTGGTAGTTAGAAGGGAGTTAGAGCTGCAAGCAGTTTGGTTTGGGAAATTAGACGCGAAATGAAACTGCAAATGCCTTCCAACAGGCTTGGAAAAGTGTGTTCTATATCTCTGCCAAACAAACTCCCCGGAGGTTGAGCTTTCAGAAGCTAGTTTAACTCTAAGGGAGAAAGCAGCAGAATGTGCCTCTCACATCTAGCCTGTAGGAATTCAGGTTGGCAAGTTCTTTGGGGAAGCCCAGTGCTGCCTATGGTGGAAACGGCATGGGAGATTTCAGTTTCAAAATCTCGGTGAAAAAGCGTCAGAGAAGCTTCTCCGTTTAGAATCCAGCATATCTCACTGAACCGAAGAAGTGGTAGTTAGAAGGGAGTTAGAGCTGCAAGCAGTTTGGTTTGCGAAATTAGACGCGAAATGAAACTGCAAATGCCTTCCAACAGGCTTGGAAAAGTGTGTTCTATATCTCTGCCAAACAGACTCCCCGGAGGTTGAGCTTTCAGAAGCAAGTTTAACTCTAAGGGAGGAAGCAGCAGAATGTGCCTCTCACATCTAGCCTGTAGGAATTCAGGTTGGCAAGTTCTATGGGGAAGCCCATTGCTGCCTATGGTGGAAACGGCATGGGAGATTTCAGTTTCAAAATCTCTGTGAAAAAGCGTCAAAGAAGCTTCTCCGTTTAGAATCCAGCATATCTCACTGAACCGAAGAAGTGGTAGTTAGAAGGGAGTTAGAGCTGCAAGCAGTTTGGTTTGGGAAATTAGATGCGAAATGACAGTGCAAATGACTTCCAACAGGCTTTGAACAGTGTGTTCTATATCTCTGCCAAACAGACTCCCTGGAGGTTGAGCTTTCAGAAGCTAGTTTAACTCTGAGGGAGGAAGCAGCAGAATGTGCCTCTCACATCTAGCCTGTAGGAATTCAGGTTGGCAAGTTCTATGGGGAAGCCCATTGCTGCCTATGGTGGAAACGGCATGGGAGATTTCAGTTTCAAAATCTCTGTGAAAAAGCGTCAGAGAAGCTTCTCCGTTTAGAATCCAGCATATCTCACTGAACCGAAGAAGTGGTAGTTAGAAGGGAGTTAGAGCTGCAAGCAGTTTGGTTTGGGAAATTAGATGCGAAATGACACTGCAAAGGCCTTTCAACAGGCTTGGAAAAGTGTGTTCTATATCTCTGCCAAACAGACTCCCCGGAGGTTGAGCTTTCAGAAGCAAGCTTAACTCTTAGGGAGGAAGCAGCAGAATGTGCCTCTCACATCTAGCCTGTAGGAATTTAGGTTGGCAAGTTCTATGGGGAAGCCCATTGCTGCCTATGGTGGAAACGGCATGGGAGATTTCAGTTTGAAAATCTCTGTGAAAAAGCGTCAGAGAAGCTTCTCCGTTTAGAATCCAGCATATCTCACTGAACCGAAGAAGTGGTAGTTAGAAGGCAGTTAGAGCTGCACGCAGTTTGGTTTGGGAAATTAGTTGCGAAATGAAACTGCAAATGCCTTCCAACAGGCTTGGAAAAGTGTGTTCTATATCTCTGCCAAACAGACTCCCCGGAGGTTGAGCTTTCAGAAGCTAGTTTAACTCTAAGGGAGGAAGCAGCAGAATGTGCCTCTCACATCTAGCCTGTAGGAATTCAGGTTGGCAAGTTCTATGGGGAAGCCCATTGCTGCCTATGGTGGAAATGGCATGGGAGATTTCAGTTTCAAAATCTCTGTGAAAAAGCGTCAGAGAAGCTTCTCCGTTTAGAATCCAGCATATCTCACTGTACCGAAAAAGTGGTAGTTAGAAGGGAATTAGAGCTGCAAGCAGTTTGGTTTGGGAAATTAGACGCGAAATGAAACTGCAAATGCCTTCCAACAGGCTTGGAAAAGTGTGTTCTATATCTCTGCCAAACAAACTCCCCGGAGGTTGAGCTTTCAGAAGCAAGTTTAACTCTAAGGGAGGAAGCAGCAGAATGTGCCTCTCACATCTAGCCTGTAGGAATTCAGGTTGGCAAGTTCTATGGGGAAGCCCATTGCTGCCTATGGTGGAAACGGCATGTGAGATTTCAGTTTCAAAATCTCTGTGAAAAAGCGTCAGAGAAGCTTCTCCGTTTAGAATCCAGCATATCTCACTGAACCGAAGAAGTGGTAGTTAGAAGGGAGTTAGAGCTGCAAGCAGTTTGGTTTGGGAAATTAGACGCGAAATGAAACTGCAAATGCCTTCCAACAGGCTTGGAAAAGTGTGTTCTATATCTCTGCCAAAGAGACTCCCCGGAGGTTGAGCTTTCAGAAGCCAGTTTAACTCTAAGGGAGGAAGCAGCAGAATGTGCCTCTCACATCTAGCCTGTAGGAATTCAGGTTGGCAAGTTCTATGGGGAAGCCCATTACTGCCTAAGGTGGAAACGGCATGGGAGATTTCAGTTTCAAAATCTCTGTGAAAAAGCGTCAGAGAAGCTTCTCCGTTTAGAATCCAGCATATCTCACTGAACCGAAGAAGTGGTAGTTAGAAGGGAGTTAGAGCTGCAAGCAGTTTGGTTTGGGAAATTAGACGCGAAATGAAACTGCAAATGCCTTCCAACAGGCTTGGAAAAGTGTGTTTTATATCTCTGCCAAACAGACTCCCCGGAGGTTGAGCTTTCAGAAGCCAGTTTAACTCTAAGGGAGGAAGCAGCAGAATGTGCCTCTCACATCTAGCCTGTAGGAATTCAGGTTGGCAAGTTCTATGGGGAAGCCCATTGCTGCCTAAGGTGGAAACGGCATGGGAGATTTCAGTTTCAAAATCTCTGTGAAAAAGCGTCAGAGAAGCTTCTCCGTTTAGAATCCAGCATATCTCACTGAACCGAAGAAGTGGTAGTTAGAAGGGAGTTAGAGCTGCAAGCAGTTTGGTTTGGGAAATTAGACGCGAAATGAAACTGCAAATGCCTTCCAACAGGCTTGGAAAAGTGTGTTCTATATCTCTGCCAAACAAACTCCCCGGAGGTTGAGCTTTCAGAAGCTAGTTTAACTCTAAGGGAGGAAGCAGCAGAATGTGCCTCTCACATCTAGCCTGTAGGAATTCAGGTTGGCAAGTTCTATGGGGAAGCCCATTGCTGCCTATGGTGGAAACGGCATGGGAGATTTCAGTTTCAAAATCTCTGTGAAAAAGCGTCAGAGAAGCTTCTCCGTTTAGAATCCAGCATATCTCACTGAACCGAAGAAGTGGTAGTTAGAAGGGAGTTAGAGCTGCAAGCAGTTTGGTTTGGGAAATTAGACGCGAAATGAAACTGCAAATGCCTTCCAACAGGCTTGGAAAAGTGTGTTCTATATCTCTGCCAAACAGACTCCCCGGAGGTTGAGCTTTCAGAAGCAAGTTTAACTCTAAGGGAGGAAGCAGCAGAATGTGCCTCTCACATCTAGCCTGTAGGAATTCAGGTTGGCAAGTTCTATGGGGAAGCCCATTGGCGCCTTCGTTGGAAACGGGTTTGGAAATTTCAGTTTCAAAATCTCTGTGAAACAGCGTCAGAGAAGCTTCTCCGTTTAGAATCCAGCATATCTCACTGAACCGAAGAAGTGTTAGTTAGAAGGGAGTTAGAGCTGCAAGCAGTTTGGTTTGGGAAATTAGACGCGAAATGAAACTGCAAATGCCTTCCAACAGGCTTGGAAAAGTGTGTTCTATATCTTTGCCAAACAGACTCCCCGGAGGTTGAGCTTTCAGAAGCAAGTTTAACTCTAAGGGAGGAAGCAGCAGAATGTGCCTCTCACATCTACCCTGTAGGAATTCAGGTTGGCAAGTTCTATGGGGAAGCCCATTGCTGCCTATGGTGGAAACGGCATGGGAGATTTCAGCTTCAAAATCTCTGTGAAAAAGCGACAGAGAAGCCTCTCCGTTTAGAATCCAGCATATCTCACTGAACCGAAGAAGTGGTAGTTAGAAGGGAGTTAGAGCTGCAAGCAGTTTGGTTTGGGAAATTAGACGCGAAATGAAACTGCAAATGCCTTCCAACAGGCTTGGAAAAGTGTGTTCTATATCTCTGCCAAACAGACTCCCAGGAGGTTGAGCTTTCAGAAGCAAGTTTAACTCTAAGGGAGGAAGCAGCAGAATGTGCCTCTCACATCTAGCCTGTAGGAATTCAGGTTGGCAAGTTCTATGGGGAAGCCCATTGCTGCCTATGGTGGAAACGGCATGGGAGATTTCAGCTTCAAAATCTCTGTGAAAAAGCGTCAGAGAAGCTTCTCCGTTTAGAATCCAGCATATCTCACTGAACCGAAAAAGTGGTAGTTAGAAGGGAATTAGAGCTGCAAGCAGTTTGGTTTGGGAAATTAGACGCGAAATGAAACTGCAAATGCCTTCCAACAGGCTTGGAAAAGTGTGTTCTATATCTCTGCCAAACAAACTCCCCGGAGGTTGAGCTTTCAGAAGCAAGTTTAACTCTAAGGGAGGAAGCAGCAGAATGTGCCTCTCACATCTAGCCTGTAGGAATTCAGGTTGGCAAGTTCTATGGGGAAGCCCATTGCTGCCTATGGTGGAAACGGCATGGGAGATTTCAGTTTCAAAATCTCTGTGAAAAAGCGTCAGAGAAGCTTCTCCGTTTAGAATCCAGCATATCTCACTGAACCGAAGAAGTGGTAGTTAGAAGGGAGTTAGAGCTGCAAGCAGTTTGGTTTGGGAAATTAGACGCGAAATGAAACTGCAAATGCCTTCCAACAGGCTTGGAAAAGTGTGTTCTATATCTCTGCCAAACAGACTCCCCGGAGGTTGAGCTTTCAGAAGCCAGTTTAACTCTAAGGGAGGAAGCAGCAGAATGTGCCTCTCACATCTAGCCTGTAGGAATTCAGGTTGGCAAGTTCTATGGGGAAGCCCATTACTGCCTAAGGTGGAAACGGCATGGGAGATTTCAGTTTCAAAATCTCTGTGAAAAAGCGTCAGAGAAGCTTCTCCGTTTAGAATCCAGCATATCTCACTGAACCGAAGAAGTGGTAGTTAGAAGGGAGTTAGAGCTGCAAGCAGTTTGGTTTGGGAAATTAGATGCGAAATGACACTGCAAAGGCCTTCCAACAGGCTTGGAAAAGTGTATTCTATATCTCTGCCAAAGAGAGTTCCCGGAGGTTGAGCTTTCAGAAGCAAGCTTAACTGTTAGGGAGGAAGCAGCAGAATGTGCCTCTCACATCTAGCCTGTAGGAATTCAGGTTGGCAAGTTCTATGGGGAAGCCCATTGCTGCCTATGGTGGAAACGGCATGGGAGATTTCAGTTTCAAAATCTCTGTAAAAAAGCGTCAGAGAAGCTTCTCCGTTTAGAATCCAGCATATCTCACTGAACCGAAGAAGTGGTAGTTAGAAGGGAGTTAGAGCTGCAAGCAGTTTGGTTTGGGAAATTAGACGCGAAATGAAACTGCAAATGCCTTCCAACAGGCTTGGAAAAGTGTGTTCTATATCTCTGCCAAACAAACTCCCCGGAGGTTGAGCTTTCAGAAGCAAGTTTAACTCTAAGGGAGGAAGCAGCAGAATGTGCCTCTCACATCTAGCCTGTAGGAATTCAGGTTGGCAAGTTCTATGGGGAAGCCCATTGCTGCCTATGGTGGAAACGGCATGGGAGATTTCAGTTTCAATATCTCTGTGAAAAAGCGTCAGAGAAGCTTCTCCGTTTAGAATCCAGCATATCTCACTGAACCGAAGAAGTGGTAGTTAGAAGGGAGTTAGAGCTGCAAGCAGTTTGGTTTGGGAAATTAGACGCGAAATGAAACTGCAAATGCCTTCCAACAGGCTTGGAAAAGTGTGTTTTATATCTCTGCCAAACAGACTCCCCGGAGGTTGAGCTTTCAGAAGCCAGTTTAACTCTAAGGGAGGAAGCAGCAGAATGTGCCTCTCACATCTAGCCTGTAGGAATTCAGGTTGGCAAGTTCTATGGGGAAGCCCATTGCTGCCTAAGGTGGAAACGGCATGGGAGATTTCAGTTTCAAAATCTCTGTGAAAAAGCGTCAGAGAAGCTTCTCCGTTTAGAATCCAGCATATCTCACTGAACCGAAGAAGTGGTAGTTAGAAGGGAGTTAGAGCTGCAAGCAGTTTGGTTTGGGAAATTAGACGCGAAATGAAACTGCAAATGCCTTCCAACAGGCTTGGAAAAGTGTGTTCTATATCTCTGCCAAACAAACTCCCCGGAGGTTGAGCTTTCAGAAGCTAGTTTAACTCTAAGGGAGGAAGCAGCAGAATGTGCCTCTCACATCTAGCCTGTAGGAATTCAGGTTGGCAAGTTCTATGGGGAAGCCCATTGCTGCCTATGGTGGAAACGGCATGGGAGATTTCAGTTTCAAAATCTCTGTGAAAAAGCGTCAGAGAAGCTTCTCCGTTTAGAATCCAGCATATCTCACTGAACCGAAGAAGTGGTAGTTAGAAGGGAGTTAGAGCTGCAAGCAGTTTGGTTTGGGAAATTAGACGCGAAATGAAACTGCAAATGCCTTCCAACAGGCTTGGAAAAGTGTGTTCTATATCTCTGCCAAACAGACTCCCCGGAGGTTGAGCTTTCAGAAGCAAGTTTAACTCTAAGGGAGGAAGCAGCAGAATGTGCCTCTCACATCTAGCCTGTAGGAATTCAGGTTGGCAAGTTCTATGGGGAAGCCCATTGGCGCCTTCGTTGGAAACGGGTTTGGAAATTTCAGTTTCAAAATCTCTGTGAAACAGCGTCAGAGAAGCTTCTCCGTTTAGAATCCAGCATATCTCACTGAACCGAAGAAGTGTTAGTTAGAAGGGAGTTAGAGCTGCAAGCAGTTTGGTTTGGGAAATTAGACGCGAAATGAAACTGCAAATGCCTTCCAACAGGCTTGGAAAAGTGTGTTCTATATCTTTGCCAAACAGACTCCCCGGAGGTTGAGCTTTCAGAAGCAAGTTTAACTCTAAGGGAGGAAGCAGCAGAATGTGCCTCTCACATCTACCCTGTAGGAATTCAGGTTGGCAAGTTCTATGGGGAAGCCCATTGCTGCCTATGGTGGAAACGGCATGGGAGATTTCAGCTTCAAAATCTCTGTGAAAAAGCGACAGAGAAGCTTCTCCGTTTAGAATCCAGCATATCTCACTGAACCGAAGAAGTGGTAGTTAGAAGGGAGTTAGAGCTGCAAGCAGTTTGGTTTGGGAAATTAGACGCGAAATGAAACTGCAAATGCCTTCCAACAGGCTTGGAAAAGTGTGTTCTATATCTCTGCCAAACAGACTCCCAGGAGGTTGAGCTTTCAGAAGCAAGTTTAACTCTAAGGGAGGAAGCAGCAGAATGTGCCTCTCACATCTAGCCTGTAGGAATTCAGGTTGGCAAGTTCTATGGGGAAGCCCATTGCTGCCTATGGTGGAAACGGCATGGGAGCTTTCAGCTTCAAAATCTCTGTGAAAAAGCGACAGAGAAGCTTCTCCGTTTAGAATCCAGCATATCTCACTGAACCGAAGAAGTGGTAGTTAGAAGGGAGTTAGAGCTGCAAGCAGTTTGGTTTGGGAAATTAGACGCGAAATGAAACTGCAAATGCCTTCCAACAGGCTTGGAAAAGTGTGTTCTATATCTCTGCCAAACAAACTCCCCGGAGGTTGAGCTTTCAGAAGCTAGTTTAACTCTAAGGGAGAAAGCAGCAGAATGTGCCTCTCACATCTAGCCTGTAGGAATTCAGGTTGGCAAGTTCTTTGGGGAAGCCCAGTGCTGCCTATGGTGGAAACGGCATGGGAGATTTCAGTTTCAAAATCTCGGTGAAAAAGCGTCAGAGAAGCTTCTCCGTTTAGAATCCAGCATATCTCACTGAACCGAAGAAGTGGTAGTTAGAAGGGAGTTAGAGCTGCAAGCAGTTTGGTTTGCGAAATTAGACGCGAAATGAAACTGCAAATGCCTTCCAACAGGCTTGGAAAAGTGTGTTCTATATCTCTGCCAAACAGACTCCCCGGAGGTTGAGCTTTCAGAAGCAAGTTTAACTCTAAGGGAGGAAGCAGCAGAATGTGCCTCTCACATCTAGCCTGTAGGAATTCAGGTTGGCAAGTTCTATGGGGAAGCCCATTGCTGCCTATGGTGGAAACGGCATGGGAGATTTCAGCTTCAAAATCTCTGTGAAAAAGCGACAGAGAAGCTTCTCCGTTTAGAATCCAGCATATCTCACTGAACCGAAGAAGTGGTAGTTAGAAGGGAGTTAGAGCTGCAAGCAGTTTGGTTTGGGAAATTAGACGCGAAATGAAACTGCAAATGCCTTCCAACAGGCTTGGAAAAGTGTGTTCTATATCTCTGCCAAACAAACTCCCCGGAGGTTGAGCTTTCAGAAGCTAGTTTAACTCTAAGGGAGAAAGCAGCAGAATGTGCCTCTCACATCTAGCCTGTAGGAATTCAGGTTGGCAAGTTCTTTGGGGAAGTCCATTGCTGCCTATGGTGGAAACGGCATGGGAGATTTCAGTTTCAAAATCTCGGTGAAAAAGCGTCAGAGAAGCTTCTCCGTTTAGAATCCAGCATATCTCACTGAACCGAAGAAGTGGTAGTTAGAAGGGAGTTAGAGCTGCAAGCAGTTTGGTTTGCGAAATTAGACGCGAAATGAAACTGCAAATGCCTTCCAACAGGCTTGGAAAAGTGTGTTCTATATCTCTGCCAAACAGACTCCCCGGAGGTTGAGCTTTCAGAAGCAAGTTTAACTCTAAGGGAGGAAGCAGCAGAATGTGCCTCTCACATCTAGCCTGTAGGAATTCAGGTTGGCAAGTTCTATGGGGAAGCCCATTGCTGCCTATGGTGGAAACGGCATGGGAGATTTCAGTTTCAAAATCTCTGTGAAAAAGCGTCAAAGAAGCTTCTCCGTTTAGAATCCAGCATATCTCACTGAACCGAAGAAGTGGTAGTTAGAAGGGAGTTAGAGCTGCAAGCAGTTTGGTTTGGGAAATTAGATGCGAAATGACAGTGCAAATGACTTCCAACAGGCTTTGAACAGTGTGTTCTATATCTCTGCCAAACAGACTCCCTGGAGGTTGAGCTTTCAGAAGCTAGTTTAACTCTGAGGGAGGAAGCAGCAGAATGTGCCTCTCACATCTAGCCTGTAGGAATTCAGGTTGGCAAGTTCTATGGGGAAGCCCATTGCTGCCTATGGTGGAAACGGCATGGGAGATTTCAGTTTCAAAATCTCTGTGAAAAAGCGTCAGAGAAGCTTCTCCGTTTAGAATCCAGCATATCTCACTGAACCGAAGAAGTGGTAGTTAGAAGGGAGTTAGAGCTGCAAGCAGTTTGGTTTGGGAAATTAGATGCGAAATGACACTGCAAAGGCCTTTCAACAGGCTTGGAAAAGTGTGTTCTATATCTCTGCCAAACAGACTCCCCGGAGGTTGAGCTTTCAGAAGCAAGCTTAACTCTTAGGGAGGAAGCAGCAGAATGTGCCTCTCACATCTAGCCTGTAGGAATTTAGGTTGGCAAGTTCTATGGGGAAGCCCATTGCTGCCTATGGTGGAAACGGCATGGGAGATTTCAGTTTGAAAATCTCTGTGAAAAAGCGTCAGAGAAGCTTCTCCGTTTAGAATCCAGCATATCTCACTGAACCGAAGAAGTGGTAGTTAGAAGGCAGTTAGAGCTGCACGCAGTTTGGTTTGGGAAATTAGTTGCGAAATGAAACTGCAAATGCCTTCCAACAGGCTTGGAAAAGTGTGTTCTATATCTCTGCCAAACAGACTCCCCGGAGGTTGAGCTTTCAGAAGCTAGTTTAACTCTAAGGGAGGAAGCAGCAGAATGTGCCTCTCACATCTAGCCTGTAGGAATTCAGGTTGGCAAGTTCTATGGGGAAGCCCATTGCTGCCTATGGTGGAAATGGCATGGGAGATTTCAGTTTCAAAATCTCTGTGAAAAAGCGTCAGAGAAGCTTCTCCGTTTAGAATCCAGCATATCTCACTGAACCGAAAAAGTGGTAGTTAGAAGGGAATTAGAGCTGCAAGCAGTTTGGTTTGGGAAATTAGACGCGAAATGAAACTGCAAATGCCTTCCAACAGGCTTGGAAAAGTGTGTTCTATATCTCTGCCAAACAAACTCCCCGGAGGTTGAGCTTTCAGAAGCAAGTTTAACTCTAAGGGAGGAAGCAGCAGAATGTGCCTCTCACATCTAGCCTGTAGGAATTCAGGTTGGCAAGTTCTATGGGGAAGCCCATTGCTGCCTATGGTGGAAACGGCATGTGAGATTTCAGTTTCAAAATCTCTGTGAAAAAGCGTCAGAGAAGCTTCTCCGTTTAGAATCCAGCATATCTCACTGAACCGAAGAAGTGGTAGTTAGAAGGGAGTTAGAGCTGCAAGCAGTTTGGTTTGGGAAATTAGACGCGAAATGAAACTGCAAATGCCTTCCAACAGGCTTGGAAAAGTGTGTTCTATATCTCTGCCAAACAAACTCCCCGGAGGTTGAGCTTTCAGAAGCTAGTTTAACTCTAAGGGAGGAAGCAGCAGAATGTGCCTCTCACATCTAGCCTGTAGGAATTCAGGTTGGCAAGTTCTATGGGGAAGCCCATTGGCGCCTTCGTTGGAACGGGTTTGGAAATTTCAGTTTCAAAATCTCTGTGAAAAAGGGTCAGAGAAGCTTCTCCGTTTAGAATCCAGCATATCTCACTGAACCGAAGAAGTGGTAGTTAGAAGGGAGTTAGAGCTGCAAGCAGTTTGGTTTGGGAAATTAGATGCGAAATGACACTGCAAAGGCCTTCCAACAGGCTTGGAAAAGTGTGTTCTATATCTCTGCCAAACAGACTCCCCGGAGGTTGAGCTTTCAGAAGCAAGCTTAACTCTTAGGGAGGAAGCAGCAGAATGTGCCTCTCATATCTAGCCCGTAGGAATTCAGGTTGGCAAGTTCTATGGGGAAGCCCATTGCTGCCTATGGTGGAAACGGCATGGGAGATTTCAGTTTCAAAATCTCTGTGAACAAGCGTCAGAGAAGCTTCTCCGTTTAGAATCCAGCATATCTCACTGAACCGGAGAAGTGGTATTTAGAAGGCAGTTAGAGCTGCAAGCAGTTTGGTTTGGGAAATTAGACGCGAAATGAAACTGCAAATGCCTTCCAACAGGCTTGGAAAAGTGTGTTCTATATCTCTGCCAAACAAACTCCCCGGAGGTTGAGCTTTCAGAAGCTAGTTTAACTCTAAGGGAGGAAGCAGCAGAATGTGCCTCTCACATCTAGCCTGTAGGAATTCAGGTTGGCAAGTTCTATGGGGAAGCCCATTGCTGCCTATGGTGGAAACGGCATGGGAGATTTCAGTTTCAAAATCTCTGTGAAAAAGCGTCAGAGAAGCTTCTCCGTTTAGAATCCAGCATATCTCACTGAACCGAAGAAGTGGTAGTTAGAAGGGAGTTAGAGCTGCAAGCAGTTTGGTTTGGGAAATTAGACGCGAAATGAAACTGCAAATGCCTTCCAACAGGCTTGGAAAAGTGTGTTCTATATCTCTGCCAAACAGACTCCCCGGAGGTTGAGCTTTCAGAAGCAAGTTTAACTCTAAGGGAGGAAGCAGCAGAATGTGCCTCTCACATCTAGCCTGTAGGAATTCAGGTTGGCAAGTTCTATGGGGAAGCCCATTGGCGCCTTCGTTGGAAACGGGTTTGGAAATTTCAGTTTCAAAATCTCTGTGAAACAGCGTCAGAGAAGCTTCTCCGTTTAGAATCCAGCATATCTCACTGAACCGAAGAAGTGTTAGTTAGAAGGGAGTTAGAGCTGCAAGCAGTTTGGTTTGGGAAATTAGACGCGAAATGAAACTGCAAATGCCTTCCAACAGGCTTGGAAAAGTGTGTTCTATATCTTTGCCAAACAGACTCCCCGGAGGTTGAGCTTTCAGAAGCAAGTTTAACTCTAAGGGAGGAAGCAGCAGAATGTGCCTCTCACATCTACCCTGTAGGAATTCAGGTTGGCAAGTTCTATGGGGAAGCCCATTGCTGCCTATGGTGGAAACGGCATGGGAGATTTCAGCTTCAAAATCTCTGTGAAAAAGCGACAGAGAAGCTTCTCCGTTTAGAATCCAGCATATCTCACTGAACCGAAGAAGTGGTAGTTAGAAGGGAGTTAGAGCTGCAAGCAGTTTGGTTTGGGAAATTAGACGCGAAATGAAACTGCAAATGCCTTCCAACAGGCTTGGAAAAGTGTGTTCTATATCTCTGCCAAACAGACTCCCAGGAGGTTGAGCTTTCAGAAGCAAGTTTAACTCTAAGGGAGGAAGCAGCAGAATGTGCCTCTCACATCTAGCCTGTAGGAATTCAGGTTGGCAAGTTCTATGGGGAAGCCCATTGCTGCCTATGGTGGAAACGGCATGGGAGATTTCAGCTTCAAAATCTCTGTGAAAAAGCGACAGAGAAGCTTCTCCGTTTAGAATCCAGCATATCTCACTGAACCGAAGAAGTGGTAGTTAGAAGGGAGTTAGAGCTGCAAGCAGTTTGGTTTGGGAAATTAGACGCGAAATGAAACTGCAAATGCCTTCCAACAGGCTTGGAAAAGTGTGTTCTATATCTCTGCCAAACAAACTCCCCGGAGGTTGAGCTTTCAGAAGCTAGTTTAACTCTAAGGGAGAAAGCAGCAGAATGTGCCTCTCACATCTAGCCTGTAGGAATTCAGGTTGGCAAGTTCTTTGGGGAAGCCCAGTGCTGCCTATGGTGGAAACGGCATGGGAGATTTCAGTTTCAAAATCTCGGTGAAAAAGCGTCAGAGAAGCTTCTCCGTTTAGAATCCAGCATATCTCACTGAACCGAAGAAGTGGTAGTTAGAAGGGAGTTAGAGCTGCAAGCAGTTTGGTTTGCGAAATTAGACGCGAAATGAAACTGCAAATGCCTTCCAACAGGCTTGGAAAAGTGTGTTCTATATCTCTGCCAAACAGACTCCCCGGAGGTTGAGCTTTCAGAAGCAAGTTTAACTCTAAGGGAGGAAGCAGCAGAATGTGCCTCTCACATCTAGCCTGTAGGAATTCAGGTTGGCAAGTTCTATGGGGAAGCCCATTGCTGCCTATGGTGGAAACGGCATGGGAGATTTCAGCTTCAAAATCTCTGTGAAAAAGCGACAGAGAAGCTTCTCCGTTTAGAATCCAGCATATCTCACTGAACCGAAGAAGTGGTAGTTAGAAGGGAGTTAGAGCTGCAAGCAGTTTGGTTTGGGAAATTAGACGCGAAATGAAACTGCAAATGCCTTCCAACAGGCTTGGAAAAGTGTGTTCTATATCTCTGCCAAACAAACTCCCCGGAGGTTGAGCTTTCAGAAGCTAGTTTAACTCTAAGGGAGAAAGCAGCAGAATGTGCCTCTCACATCTAGCCTGTAGGAATTCAGGTTGGCAAGTTCTTTGGGGAAGTCCATTGCTGCCTATGGTGGAAACGGCATGGGAGATTTCAGTTTCAAAATCTCGGTGAAAAAGCGTCAGAGAAGCTTCTCCGTTTAGAATCCAGCATATCTCACTGAACCGAAGAAGTGGTAGTTAGAAGGGAGTTAGAGCTGCAAGCAGTTTGGTTTGCGAAATTAGACGCGAAATGAAACTGCAAATGCCTTCCAACAGGCTTGGAAAAGTGTGTTCTATATCTCTGCCAAACAGACTCCCCGGAGGTTGAGCTTTCAGAAGCAAGTTTAACTCTAAGGGAGGAAGCAGCAGAATGTGCCTCTCACATCTAGCCTGTAGGAATTCAGGTTGGCAAGTTCTATGGGGAAGCCCATTGCTGCCTATGGTGGAAACGGCATGGGAGATTTCAGTTTCAAAATCTCTGTGAAAAAGCGTCAAAGAAGCTTCTCCGTTTAGAATCCAGCATATCTCACTGAACCGAAGAAGTGGTAGTTAGAAGGGAGTTAGAGCTGCAAGCAGTTTGGTTTGGGAAATTAGATGCGAAATGACAGTGCAAATGACTTCCAACAGGCTTTGAACAGTGTGTTCTATATCTCTGCCAAACAGACTCCCTGGAGGTTGAGCTTTCAGAAGCTAGTTTAACTCTGAGGGAGGAAGCAGCAGAATGTGCCTCTCACATCTAGCCTGTAGGAATTCAGGTTGGCAAGTTCTATGGGGAAGCCCATTGCTGCCTATGGTGGAAACGGCATGGGAGATTTCAGTTTCAAAATCTCTGTGAAAAAGCGTCAGAGAAGCTTCTCCGTTTAGAATCCAGCATATCTCACTGAACCGAAGAAGTGGTAGTTAGAAGGGAGTTAGAGCTGCAAGCAGTTTGGTTTGGGAAATTAGATGCGAAATGACACTGCAAAGGCCTTTCAACAGGCTTGGAAAAGTGTGTTCTATATCTCTGCCAAACAGACTCCCCGGAGGTTGAGCTTTCAGAAGCAAGCTTAACTCTTAGGGAGGAAGCAGCAGAATGTGCCTCTCACATCTAGCCTGTAGGAATTTAGGTTGGCAAGTTCTATGGGGAAGCCCATTGCTGCCTATGGTGGAAACGGCATGGGAGATTTCAGTTTGAAAATCTCTGTGAAAAAGCGTCAGAGAAGCTTCTCCGTTTAGAATCCAGCATATCTCACTGAACCGAAGAAGTGGTAGTTAGAAGGCAGTTAGAGCTGCACGCAGTTTGGTTTGGGAAATTAGTTGCGAAATGAAACTGCAAATGCCTTCCAACAGGCTTGGAAAAGTGTGTTCTATATCTCTGCCAAACAGACTCCCCGGAGGTTGAGCTTTCAGAAGCTAGTTTAACTCTAAGGGAGGAAGCAGCAGAATGTGCCTCTCACATCTAGCCTGTAGGAATTCAGGTTGGCAAGTTCTATGGGGAAGCCCATTGCTGCCTATGGTGGAAATGGCATGGGAGATTTCAGTTTCAAAATCTCTGTGAAAAAGCGTCAGAGAAGCTTCTCCGTTTAGAATCCAGCATATCTCACTGAACCGAAAAAGTGGTAGTTAGAAGGGAATTAGAGCTGCAAGCAGTTTGGTTTGGGAAATTAGACGCGAAATGAAACTGCAAATGCCTTCCAACAGGCTTGGAAAAGTGTGTTCTATATCTCTGCCAAACAAACTCCCCGGAGGTTGAGCTTTCAGAAGCAAGTTTAACTCTAAGGGAGGAAGCAGCAGAATGTGCCTCTCACATCTAGCCTGTAGGAATTCAGGTTGGCAAGTTCTATGGGGAAGCCCATTGCTGCCTATGGTGGAAACGGCATGTGAGATTTCAGTTTCAAAATCTCTGTGAAGAAGCGTCAGAGAAGCTTCTCCGTTTAGAATCCAGCATATCTCACTGAACCGAAGAAGTGGTAGTTAGAAGGGAGTTAGAGCTGCAAGCAGTTTGGTTTGGGAAATTAGACGCGAAATGAAACTGCAAATGCCTTCCAACAGGCTTGGAAAAGTGTGTTCTATATCTCTGCCAAAGAGACTCCCCGGAGGATGAGCTTTCAGAAGCCAGTTTAACTCTAAGGGAGGAAGCAGCAGAATGTGCCTCTCACATCTAGCCTGTAGGAATTCAGGTTGGCAAGTTCTATGGGGAAGCCCATTACTGCCTAAGGTGGAAACGGCATGGGAGATTTCAGTTTCAAAATCTCTGTGAAAAAGCGTCAGAGAAGCTTCTCCGTTTAGAATCCAGCATATCTCACTGAACCGAAGAAGTGGTAGTTAGAAGGGAGTTAGAGCTGCAAGCAGTTTGGTTTGGGAAATTAGACGCGAAATGAAACTGCAAATGCCTTCCAACAGGCTTGGAAAAGTGTGTTTTATATCTCTGCCAAACAGACTCCCCGGAGGTTGAGCTTTCAGAAGCCAGTTTAACTCTAAGGGAGGAAGCAGCAGAATGTGCCTCTCACATCTAGCCTGTAGGAATTCAGGTTGGCAAGTTCTATGGGGAAGCCCATTGCTGCCTAAGGTGGAAACGGCATGGGAGATTTCAGTTTCAAAATCTCTGTGAAAAAGCGTCAGAGAAGCTTCTCCGTTTAGAATCCAGCATATCTCACTGAACCGAAGAAGTGGTAGTTAGAAGGGAGTTAGAGCTGCAAGCAGTTTGGTTTGGGAAATTAGACGCGAAATGAAACTGCAAATGCCTTCCAACAGGCTTGGAAAAGTGTGTTCTATATCTCTGCCAAACAAACTCCCCGGAGGTTGAGCTTTCAGAAGCTAGTTTAACTCTAAGGGAGGAAGCAGCAGAATGTGCCTCTCACATCTAGCCTGTAGGAATTCAGGTTGGCAAGTTCTATGGGGAAGCCCATTGCTGCCTATGGTGGAAACGGCATGGGAGATTTCAGCTTCAAAATCTCTGTGAAAAAGCGACAGAGAAGCCTCTCCGTTTAGAATCCAGCATATCTCACTGAACCGAAGAAGTGGTAGTTAGAAGGGAGTTAGAGCTGCAAGCAGTTTGGTTTGGGAAATTAGACGCGAAATGAAACTGCAAATGCCTTCCAACAGGCTTGGAAAAGTGTGTTCTATATCTCTGCCAAACAGACTCCCAGGAGGTTGAGCTTTCAGAAGCAAGTTTAACTCTAAGGGAGGAAGCAGCAGAATGTGCCTCTCACATCTAGCCTGTAGGAATTCAGGTTGGCAAGTTCTATGGGGAAGCCCATTGCTGCCTATGGTGGAAACGGCATGGGAGATTTCAGCTTCAAAATCTCTGTGAAAAAGCGTCAGAGAAGCTTCTCCGTTTAGAATCCAGCATATCTCACTGAACCGAAAAAGTGGTAGTTAGAAGGGAATTAGAGCTGCAAGCAGTTTGGTTTGGGAAATTAGACGCGAAATGAAACTGCAAATGCCTTCCAACAGGCTTGGAAAAGTGTGTTCTATATCTCTGCCAAACAAACTCCCCGGAGGTTGAGCTTTCAGAAGCAAGTTTAACTCTAAGGGAGGAAGCAGCAGAATGTGCCTCTCACATCTAGCCTGTAGGAATTCAGGTTGGCAAGTTCTGTGGGGAAGCCCATTGCTGCCTATGGTGGAAACGGCATGGGAGATTTCAGTTTCAAAATCTCTGTGAAAAGGCGTCAGAGAAGCTTCTCCGTTTAGAATCCAGCATATCTCACTGAACCGAAGAAGTGGTAGTTAGAAGGGAGTTAGAGCTGCAAGCAGTTTGGTTTGGGAAATTAGACGCGAAATGAAACTGCAAATGCCTTCCAACAGGCTTGGAAAAGTGTGTTCTATATCTCTGCCAAACAGACTCCCCGGAGGTTGAGCTTTCAGAAGCCAGTTTAACTCTAAGGGAGGAAGCAGCAGAATGTGCCTCTCACATCTAGCCTGTAGGAATTCAGGTTGGCAAGTTCTATGGGGAAGCCCATTACTGCCTAAGGTGGAAACGGCATGGGAGATTTCAGTTTCAAAATCTCTGTGAAAAAGCGTCAGAGAAGCTTCTCCGTTTAGAATCCAGCATATCTCACTGAACCGAAGAAGTGGTAGTTAGAAGGGAGTTAGAGCTGCAAGCAGTTTGGTTTGGGAAATTAGATGCGAAATGACACTGCAAAGGCCTTCCAACAGGCTTGGAAAAGTGTATTCTATATCTCTGCCAAACAGAGTTCCCGGAGGTTGAGCTTTCAGAAGCAAGCTTAACTGTTAGGGAGGAAGCAGCAGAATGTGCCTCTCACATCTAGCCTGTAGGAATTCAGGTTGGCAAGTTCTATGGGGAAGCCCATTGCTGCCTATGGTGGAAACGGCATGGGAGATTTCAGTTTCAAAATCTCTGTGAAAAAGCGTCAGAGAAGCTTCTCCGTTTAGAATCCAGCATATCTCACTGAACCGAAGAAGTGGTAGTTAGAAGGGAGTTAGAGCTGCAAGCAGTTTGGTTTGGGAAATTAGACGCGAAATGAAACTGCAAATGCCTTCCAACAGGCTTGGAAAAGTGTGTTCTATATCTCTGCCAAACAAACTCCCCGGAGGTTGAGCTTTCAGAAGCAAGTTTAACTCTAAGGGAGGAAGCAGCAGAATGTGCCTCTCACATCTAGCCTGTAGGAATTCAGGTTGGCAAGTTCTATGGGGAAGCCCATTGCTGCCTATGGTGGAAACGGCATGGGAGATTTCAGTTTCAATATCTCTGTGAAAAAGCGTCAGAGAAGCTTCTCCGTTTAGAATCCAGCATATCTCACTGAACCGAAGAAGTGGTAGTTAGAAGGGAGTTAGAGCTGCAAGCAGTTTGGTTTGGGAAATTAGACGCGAAATGAAACTGCAAATGCCTTCCAACAGGCTTGGAAAAGTGTGTTTTATATCTCTGCCAAACAGACTCCCCGGAGGTTGAGCTTTCAGAAGCCAGTTTAACTCTAAGGGAGGAAGCAGCAGAATGTGCCTCTCACATCTAGCCTGTAGGAATTCAGGTTGGCAAGTTCTATGGGGAAGCCCATTGCTGCCTAAGGTGGAAACGGCATGGGAGATTTCAGTTTCAAAATCTCTGTGAAAAAGCGTCAGAGAAGCTTCTCCGTTTAGAATCCAGCATATCTCACTGAACCGAAGAAGTGGTAGTTAGAAGGGAGTTAGAGCTGCAAGCAGTTTGGTTTGGGAAATTAGACGCGAAATGAAACTGCAAATGCCTTCCAACAGGCTTGGAAAAGTGTGTTCTATATCTCTGCCAAACAAACTCCCCGGAGGTTGAGCTTTCAGAAGCTAGTTTAACTCTAAGGGAGGAAGCAGCAGAATGTGCCTCTCACATCTAGCCTGTAGGAATTCAGGTTGGCAAGTTCTATGGGGAAGCCCATTGCTGCCTATGGTGGAAACGGCATGGGAGATTTCAGTTTCAAAATCTCTGTGAAAAAGCGTCAGAGAAGCTTCTCCGTTTAGAATCCAGCATATCTCACTGAACCGAAGAAGTGGTAGTTAGAAGGGAGTTAGAGCTGCAAGCAGTTTGGTTTGGGAAATTAGACGCGAAATGAAACTGCAAATGCCTTCCAACAGGCTTGGAAAAGTGTGTTCTATATCTCTGCCAAACAGACTCCCCGGAGGTTGAGCTTTCAGAAGCAAGTTTAACTCTAAGGGAGGAAGCAGCAGAATGTGCCTCTCACATCTAGCCTGTAGGAATTCAGGTTGGCAAGTTCTATGGGGAAGCCCATTGGCGCCTTCGTTGGAAACGGGTTTGGAAATTTCAGTTTCAAAATCTCTGTGAAACAGCGTCAGAGAAGCTTCTCCGTTTAGAATCCAGCATATCTCACTGAACCGAAGAAGTGTTAGTTAGAAGGGAGTTAGAGCTGCAAGCAGTTTGGTTTGGGAAATTAGACGCGAAATGAAACTGCAAATGCCTTCCAACAGGCTTGGAAAAGTGTGTTCTATATCTTTGCCAAACAGACTCCCCGGAGGTTGAGCTTTCAGAAGCAAGTTTAACTCTAAGGGAGGAAGCAGCAGAATGTGCCTCTCACATCTACCCTGTAGGAATTCAGGTTGGCAAGTTCTATGGGGAAGCCCATTGCTGCCTATGGTGGAAACGGCATGGGAGATTTCAGCTTCAAAATCTCTGTGAAAAAGCGACAGAGAAGCTTCTCCGTTTAGAATCCAGCATATCTCACTGAACCGAAGAAGTGGTAGTTAGAAGGGAGTTAGAGCTGCAAGCAGTTTGGTTTGGGAAATTAGACGCGAAATGAAACTGCAAATGCCTTCCAACAGGCTTGGAAAAGTGTGTTCTATATCTCTGCCAAACAGACTCCCAGGAGGTTGAGCTTTCAGAAGCAAGTTTAACTCTAAGGGAGGAAGCAGCAGAATGTGCCTCTCACATCTAGCCTGTAGGAATTCAGGTTGGCAAGTTCTATGGGGAAGCCCATTGCTGCCTATGGTGGAAACGGCATGGGAGATTTCAGCTTCAAAATCTCTGTGAAAAAGCGACAGAGAAGCTTCTCCGTTTAGAATCCAGCATATCTCACTGAACCGAAGAAGTGGTAGTTAGAAGGGAGTTAGAGCTGCAAGCAGTTTGGTTTGGGAAATTAGACGCGAAATGAAACTGCAAATGCCTTCCAACAGGCTTGGAAAAGTGTGTTTTATATCTCTGCCAAACAGACTCCCCGGAGGTTGAGCTTTCAGAAGCCAGTTTAACTCTAAGGGAGGAAGCAGCAGAATGTGCCTCTCACATCTAGCCTGTAGGAATTCAGGTTGGCAAGTTCTATGGGGAAGCCCATTGCTGCCTAAGGTGGAAACGGCATGGGAGATTTCAGTTTCAAAATCTCTGTGAAAAAGCGTCAGAGAAGCTTCTCCGTTTAGAATCCAGCATATCTCACTGAACCGAAGAAGTGGTAGTTAGAAGGGAGTTAGAGCTGCAAGCAGTTTGGTTTGGGAAATTAGACGCGAAATGAAACTGCAAATGCCTTCCAACAGGCTTGGAAAAGTGTGTTCTATATCTCTGCCAAACAAACTCCCCGGAGGTTGAGCTTTCAGAAGCTAGTTTAACTCTAAGGGAGGAAGCAGCAGAATGTGCCTCTCACATCTAGCCTGTAGGAATTCAGGTTGGCAAGTTCTATGGGGAAGCCCATTGCTGCCTATGGTGGAAACGGCATGGGAGATTTCAGTTTCAAAATCTCTGTGAAAAAGCGTCAGAGAAGCTTCTCCGTTTAGAATCCAGCATATCTCACTGAACCGAAGAAGTGGTAGTTAGAAGGGAGTTAGAGCTGCAAGCAGTTTGGTTTGGGAAATTAGACGCGAAATGAAACTGCAAATGCCTTCCAACAGGCTTGGAAAAGTGTGTTCTATATCTCTGCCAAACAGACTCCCCGGAGGTTGAGCTTTCAGAAGCAAGTTTAACTCTAAGGGAGGAAGCAGCAGAATGTGCCTCTCACATCTAGCCTGTAGGAATTCAGGTTGGCAAGTTCTATGGGGAAGCCCATTGGCGCCTTCGTTGGAAACGGGTTTGGAAATTTCAGTTTCAAAATCTCTGTGAAACAGCGTCAGAGAAGCTTCTCCGTTTAGAATCCAGCATATCTCACTGAACCGAAGAAGTGTTAGTTAGAAGGGAGTTAGAGCTGCAAGCAGTTTGGTTTGGGAAATTAGACGCGAAATGAAACTGCAAATGCCTTCCAACAGGCTTGGAAAAGTGTGTTCTATATCTTTGCCAAACAGACTCCCCGGAGGTTGAGCTTTCAGAAGCAAGTTTAACTCTAAGGGAGGAAGCAGCAGAATGTGCCTCTCACATCTACCCTGTAGGAATTCAGGTTGGCAAGTTCTATGGGGAAGCCCATTGCTGCCTATGGTGGAAACGGCATGGGAGATTTCAGCTTCAAAATCTCTGTGAAAAAGCGACAGAGAAGCTTCTCCGTTTAGAATCCAGCATATCTCACTGAACCGAAGAAGTGGTAGTTAGAAGGGAGTTAGAGCTGCAAGCAGTTTGGTTTGGGAAATTAGACGCGAAATGAAACTGCAAATGCCTTCCAACAGGCTTGGAAAATTGTGTTCTATATCTCTGCCAAACAGACTCCCAGGAGGTTGAGCTTTCAGAAGCAAGTTTAACTCTAAGGGAGGAAGCAGCAGAATGTGCCTCTCACATCTAGCCTGTAGGAATTCAGGTTGGCAAGTTCTATGGGGAAGCCCATTGCTGCCTATGGTGGAAACGGCATGGGAGATTTCAGCTTCAAAATCTCTGTGAAAAAGCGACAGAGAAGCTTCTCCGTTTAGAATCCAGCATATCTCACTGAACCGAAGAAGTGGTAGTTAGAAGGGAGTTAGAGCTGCAAGCAGTTTGGTTTGGGAAATTAGACGCGAAATGAAACTGCAAATGCCTTCCAACAGGCTTGGAAAAGTGTGTTCTATATCTCTGCCAAACAAACTCCCCGGAGGTTGAGCTTTCAGAAGCTAGTTTAACTCTAAGGGAGAAAGCAGCAGAATGTGCCTCTCACATCTAGCCTGTAGGAATTCAGGTTGGCAAGTTCTTTGGGGAAGCCCAGTGCTGCCTATGGTGGAAACGGCATGGGAGATTTCAGTTTCAAAATCTCGGTGAAAAAGCGTCAGAGAAGCTTCTCCGTTTAGAATCCAGCATATCTCACTGAACCGAAGAAGTGGTAGTTAGAAGGGAGTTAGAGCTGCAAGCAGTTTGGTTTGCGAAATTAGACGCGAAATGAAACTGCAAATGCCTTCCAACAGGCTTGGAAAAGTGTGTTCTATATCTCTGCCAAACAGACTCCCCGGAGGTTGAGCTTTCAGAAGCAAGTTTAACTCTAAGGGAGGAAGCAGCAGAATGTGCCTCTCACATCTAGCCTGTAGGAATTCAGGTTGGCAAGTTCTATGGGGAAGCCCATTGCTGCCTATGGTGGAAACGGCATGGGAGATTTCAGCTTCAAAATCTCTGTGAAAAAGCGACAGAGAAGCTTCTCCGTTTAGAATCCAGCATATCTCACTGAACCGAAGAAGTGGTAGTTAGAAGGGAGTTAGAGCTGCAAGCAGTTTGGTTTGGGAAATTAGACGCGAAATGAAACTGCAAATGCCTTCCAACAGGCTTGGAAAAGTGTGTTCTATATCTCTGCCAAACAAACTCCCCGGAGGTTGAGCTTTCAGAAGCTAGTTTAACTCTAAGGGAGAAAGCAGCAGAATGTGCCTCTCACATCTAGCCTGTAGGAATTCAGGTTGGCAAGTTCTTTGGGGAAGTCCATTGCTGCCTATGGTGGAAACGGCATGGGAGATTTCAGTTTCAAAATCTCGGTGAAAAAGCGTCAGAGAAGCTTCTCCGTTTAGAATCCAGCATATCTCACTGAACCGAAGAAGTGGTAGTTAGAAGGGAGTTAGAGCTGCAAGCAGTTTGGTTTGCGAAATTAGACGCGAAATGAAACTGCAAATGCCTTCCAACAGGCTTGGAAAAGTGTGTTCTATATCTCTGCCAAACAGACTCCCCGGAGGTTGAGCTTTCAGAAGCAAGTTTAACTCTAAGGGAGGAAGCAGCAGAATGTGCCTCTCACATCTAGCCTGTAGGAATTCAGGTTGGCAAGTTCTATGGGGAAGCCCATTGCTGCCTATGGTGGAAACGGCATGGGAGATTTCAGTTTCAAAATCTCTGTGAAAAAGCGTCAAAGAAGCTTCTCCGTTTAGAATCCAGCATATCTCACTGAACCGAAGAAGTGGTAGTTAGAAGGGAGTTAGAGCTGCAAGCAGTTTGGTTTGGGAAATTAGATGCGAAATGACAGTGCAAATGACTTCCAACAGGCTTTGAACAGTGTGTTCTATATCTCTGCCAAACAGACTCCCTGGAGGTTGAGCTTTCAGAAGCTAGTTTAACTCTGAGGGAGGAAGCAGCAGAATGTGCCTCTCACATCTAGCCTGTAGGAATTCAGGTTGGCAAGTTCTATGGGGAAGCCCATTGCTGCCTATGGTGGAAACGGCATGGGAGATTTCAGTTTCAAAATCTCTGTGAAAAAGCGTCAGAGAAGCTTCTCCGTTTAGAATCCAGCATATCTCACTGAACCGAAGAAGTGGTAGTTAGAAGGGAGTTAGAGCTGCAAGCAGTTTGGTTTGGGAAATTAGATGCGAAATGACACTGCAAAGGCCTTTCAACAGGCTTGGAAAAGTGTGTTCTATATCTCTGCCAAACAGACTCCCCGGAGGTTGAGCTTTCAGAAGCAAGCTTAACTCTTAGGGAGGAAGCAGCAGAATGTGCCTCTCACATCTAGCCTGTAGGAATTTAGGTTGGCAAGTTCTATGGGGAAGCCCATTGCTGCCTATGGTGGAAACGGCATGGGAGATTTCAGTTTGAAAATCTCTGTGAAAAAGCGTCAGAGAAGCTTCTCCGTTTAGAATCCAGCATATCTCACTGAACCGAAGAAGTGGTAGTTAGAAGGCAGTTAGAGCTGCACGCAGTTTGGTTTGGGAAATTAGTTGCGAAATGAAACTGCAAATGCCTTCCAACAGGCTTGGAAAAGTGTGTTCTATATCTCTGCCAAACAGACTCCCCGGAGATTGAGCTTTCAGAAGCTAGTTTAACTCTAAGGGAGGAAGCAGCAGAATGTGCCTCTCACATCTAGCCTGTAGGAATTCAGGTTGGCAAGTTCTATGGGGAAGCCCATTGCTGCCTATGGTGGAAATGGCATGGGAGATTTCAGTTTCAAAATCTCTGTGAAAAAGCGTCAGAGAAGCTTCTCCGTTTAGAATCCAGCATATCTCACTGAACCGAAAAAGTGGTAGTTAGAAGGGAATTAGAGCTGCAAGCAGTTTGGTTTGGGAAATTAGACGCGAAATGAAACTGCAAATGCCTTCCAACAGGCTTGGAAAAGTGTGTTCTATATCTCTGCCAAACAAACTCCCCGGAGGTTGAGCTTTCAGAAGCAAGTTTAACTCTAAGGGAGGAAGCAGCAGAATGTGCCTCTCACATCTAGCCTGTAGGAATTCAGGTTGGCAAGTTCTATGGGGAAGCCCATTGCTGCCTATGGTGGAAACGGCATGTGAGATTTCAGTTTCAAAATCTCTGTGAAAAAGCGTCAGAGAAGCTTCTCCGTTTAGAATCCAGCATATCTCACTGAACCGAAGAAGTGGTAGTTAGAAGGGAGTTAGAGCTGCAAGCAGTTTGGTTTGGGAAATTAGACGCGAAATGAAACTGCAAATGCCTTCCAACAGGCTTGGAAAAGTGTGTTCTATATCTCTGCCAAAGAGACTCCCCGGAGGTTGAGCTTTCAGAAGCCAGTTTAACTCTAAGGGAGGAAGCAGCAGAATGTGCCTCTCACATCTAGCCTGTAGGAATTCAGGTTGGCAAGTTCTATGGGGAAGCCCATTACTGCCTAAGGTGGAAACGGCATGGGAGATTTCAGTTTCAAAATCTCTGTGAAAAAGCGTCAGAGAAGCTTCTCCGTTTAGAATCCAGCATATCTCACTGAACCGAAGAAGTGGTAGTTAGAAGGGAGTTAGAGCTGCAAGCAGTTTGGTTTGGGAAATTAGACGCGAAATGAAACTGCAAATGCCTTCCAACAGGCTTGGAAAAGTGTGTTTTATATCTCTGCCAAACAGACTCCCCGGAGGTTGAGCTTTCAGAAGCCAGTTTAACTCTAAGGGAGGAAGCAGCAGAATGTGCCTCTCACATCTAGCCTGTAGGAATTCAGGTTGGCAAGTTCTATGGGGAAGCCCATTGCTGCCTAAGGTGGAAACGGCATGGGAGATTTCAGTTTCAAAATCTCTGTGAAAAAGCGTCAGAGAAGCTTCTCCGTTTAGAATCCAGCATATCTCACTGAACCGAAGAAGTGGTAGTTAGAAGGGAGTTAGAGCTGCAAGCAGTTTGGTTTGGGAAATTAGACGCGAAATGAAACTGCAAATGCCTTCCAACAGGCTTGGAAAAGTGTGTTCTATATCTCTGCCAAACAAACTCCCCGGAGGTTGAGCTTTCAGAAGCTAGTTTACCTCTAAGGGAGGAAGCAGCAGAATGTGCCTCTCACATCTAGCCTGTAGGAATTCAGGTTGGCAAGTTCTATGGGGAAGCCCATTGCTGCCTATGGTGGAAACGGCATGGGAGATTTCAGTTTCAAAATCTCTGTGAAAAAGCGTCAGAGAAGCTTCTCCGTTTAGAATCCAGCATATCTCACTGAACCGAAGAAGTGGTAGTTAGAAGGGAGTTAGAGCTGCAAGCAGTTTGGTTTGGGAAATTAGACGCGAAATGAAACTGCAAATGCCTTCCAACAGGCTTGGAAAAGTGTGTTCTATATCTCTGCCAAACAGACTCCCCGGAGGTTGAGCTTTCAGAAGCAAGTTTAACTCTAAGGGAGGAAGCAGCAGAATGTGCCTCTCACATCTAGCCTGTAGGAATTCAGGTTGGCAAGTTCTATGGGGAAGCCCATTGGCGCCTTCGTTGGAAACGGGTTTGGAAATTTCAGTTTCAAAATCTCTGTGAAACAGCGTCAGAGAAGCTTCTCCGTTTAGAATCCAGCATATCTCACTGAACCGAAGAAGTGTTAGTTAGAAGGGAGTTAGAGCTGCAAGCAGTTTGGTTTGGGAAATTAGACGCGAAATGAAACTGCAAATGCCTTCCAACAGGCTTGGAAAAGTGTGTTCTATATCTTTGCCAAACAGACTCCCCGGAGGTTGAGCTTTCAGAAGCAAGTTTAACTCTAAGGGAGGAAGCAGCAGAATGTGCCTCTCACATCTACCCTGTAGGAATTCAGGTTGGCAAGTTCTATGGGGAAGCCCATTGCTGCCTATGGTGGAAACGGCATGGGAGATTTCAGCTTCAAAATCTCTGTGAAAAAGCGTCAGAGAAGCTTCTCCGTTTAGAATCCAGCATATCTCACTGAACCGAAGAAGTGGTAGTTAGAAGGGAGTTAGAGCTGCAAGCAGTTTGGTTTGGGAAATTAGACGCGAAATGAAACTGCAAATGCCTTCCAACAGGCTTGGAAAAGTGTGTTCTATATCTCTGCCAAACAGACTCCCCGGAGGTTGAGCTTTCAGAAGCAAGTTTAACTCTAAGGGAGGAAGCAGCAGAATGTGCCTCTCACATCTAGCCTGTAGGAATTCAGGTTGGCAAGTTCTATGGGGAAGCCCATTGCTGCCTATGGTGGAAACGGCATGGGAGATTTCAGCTTCAAAATCTCTGTGAAAAAGCGACAGAGAAGCTTCTCCGTTTAGAATCCAGCATATCTCACTGAACCGAAGAAGTGGTAGTTAGAAGGGAGTTAGAGCTGCAAGCAGTTTGGTTTGGGAAATTAGACGCGAAATGAAACTGCAAATGCCTTCCAACAGGCTTGGAAAAGTGTGTTCTATATCTCTGCCAAACAAACTCCCCGGAGGTTGAGCTTTCAGAAGCTAGTTTAACTCTAAGGGAGAAAGCAGCAGAATGTGCCTCTCACATCTAGCCTGTAGGAATTCAGGTTGGCAAGTTCTTTGGGGAAGCCCAGTGCTGCCTATGGTGGAAACGGCATGGGAGATTTCAGTTTCAAAATCTCGGTGAAAAAGCGTCAGAGAAGCTTCTCCGTTTAGAATCCAGCATATCTCACTGAACCGAAGAAGTGGTAGTTAGAAGGGAGTTAGAGCTGCAAGCAGTTTGGTTTGCGAAATTAGACGCGAAATGAAACTGCAAATGCCTTCCAACAGGCTTGGAAAAGTGTGTTCTATATCTCTGCCAAACAGACTCCCCGGAGGTTGAGCTTTCAGAAGCAAGTTTAACTCTAAGGGAGGAAGCAGCAGAATGTGCCTCTCACATCTAGCCTGTAGGAATTCAGGTTGGCAAGTTCTATGGGGAAGCCCATTGCTGCCTATGGTGGAAACGGCATGGGAGATTTCAGCTTCAAAATCTCTGTGAAAAAGCGACAGAGAAGCTTCTCCGTTTAGAATCCAGCATATCTCACTGAACCGAAGAAGTGGTAGTTAGAAGGGAGTTAGAGCTGCAAGCAGTTTGGTTTGGGAAATTAGACGCGAAATGAAACTGCAAATGCCTTCCAACAGGCTTGGAAAAGTGTGTTCTATATCTCTGCCAAACAGACTACTCGGAGGTTGAGCTTTCAGAAGCAAGTTTAACTCTAAGGGAGAAAGCAGCAGAATGTGCCTCTCACAACTAGCCTGTAGGAATTCAGGTTGGCAAGTTCTATGGGGAAGCCCATTGCTGCCTATGGTGGAAACGGCATGGGAGATTTCAGCTTCAAAATCTCTGTGAAAAAGCGTCAGAGAAGCTTCTCCGTTTAGAATCCAGCATATCTCACTGAACCGAAGAAGTGGTAGTTAGAAGGGAGTTAGAGCTGCAAGCAGTTTGGTTTGGGAAGTTAGACGCGAAATGAAACTGCAAATGCCTTCCAACAGGCTTGGAAAAGTGTGTTCTATATCTCTGCCAAACAAACTCCCCGGAGGTTGAGCTTTCAGAAGCTAGTTTATCTCTAAGGGAGAAAGCAGCAGAATGTGCCTCTCACATCTAGCCTGTAGGAATTCAGGTTGGCAAGTTCTTTGGGGAAGCCCATTGCTGCCTATGGTGGAAACGGCATGGGAGATTTCAGTTTCAAAATCTCTGTGAAAAAGCGTCAGAGAAGCTTCTCCGTTTAGAATCCAGCATATCTCACTGAACCGAAGAAGTGGTAGTTAGAAGGGAGTTAGAGCTGCAAGCAGTTTGGTTTGGGAAATTAGATGCGAAATGACACTGCAAAGGCCTTTCAACAGGCTTTGAACAGTGTGTTCTATATCTCTGCCAAACAGACTCCCCGGAGGTTGAGCTTTCAGAAGCAAGCCTAACTCTTAGGGAGGAAGCAGCAGAATGTGCCTCTCACATCTAGCCTGTAGGAATTTAGGTTGGCAAGTTCTATGGGGAAGCCCAATGCTGCCTATGGTGGAAACGGCATGGGAGATTTCAGTTTCAAAATCTCTGTGAAAAACGTCAGAGAAGCTTCTCCGTTTAGAATCCAGCATATCTCACTGAACCGAAGAAGTGGTAGTTAGAAGGGAGTTAGAGCTGCAAGCAGTTTGGTTTGGGAAATTAGACGCGAAATGAAACTGCAAATGCCTTCCAACAGGCTTGGAAAAGTGTGTTCTATATCTCTGCCAAACAGACTCCCCGGAGGTTGAGCTTTCAGAAGCTAGTTTAACTCTAAGGGAGGAAGCAGCAGAATGTGCCTCTCACATCTAGCCTGTAGGAATTCAGGTTGGCAAGTTCTATGGGGAAGCCCATTGCTGCCTATGGTGGAAACGGCATGGGAGATTTCAGTTTCAAAATCTCTGTGAAAAAGCGTCAGAGAAGCTTCTCCGTTTAGAATCCAGCATATCTCACTGAACCGAAGAAGTGGTAGTTAGAAGGGAGTTAGAGCTGCAAGCAGTTTGGTTTGGGAAATTAGACGCGAAATGAAACTGCAAATGCCTTCCAACAGGCTTGGAAAAGTGTGTTCTATATCTCTGCCAAACAGACTCCCCGGAGGTTGAGCTTTCAGAAGCAAGTTTAACTCTAAGGGAGGAAGCAGCAGAATGTGCCTCTCACATCTAGCCTGTAGGAATTCAGGTTGGCAAGTTCTATGGGGAAGCCCATTGGCGCCTTCGTTGGAAACGGGTTTGGAAATTTCAGTTTCAAAATCTCTGTGAAACAGCGTCAGAGAAGCTTCTCCGTTTAGAATCCAGCATATCTCACTGAACCGAAGAAGTGGTAGTTAGAAGGGAGTTAGAGCTGCAAGCAGTTTGGTTTGGGAAATTAGACGCGAAATGAAACTGCAAATGCCTTCCAACAGGCTTGGAAAAGTGTGTTTTATATCTCTGCCAAACAGACTCCCCGGAGGTTGAGCTTTCAGAAGCCAGTTTAACTCTAAGGGAGAAAGCAGCAGAATGTGCCTCTCACATCTAGCCTGTAGGAATTCAGGTTGGCAAGTTCTATGGGGAAGCCCATTGCTGCCTAAGGTGGAAACGGCATGGGAGATTTCAGTTTCAAAATCTCTGTGAAAAAGCGTCAGAGAAGCTTCTCCGTTTAGAATCCAGCATATCTCACTGAACCGAAGAAGTGGTAGTTAGAAGGGAGTTAGAGCTGCAAGCAGTTTGGTTTGTGAAATTAGACGCGAAATGAAACTGCAAATGCCTTCCAACAGGCTTGGAAAAGTGTGTTCTATATCTCTGCCAAACAGACTCCCCGGAGGTTGAGCGTTCAGAAGCAAGTTTAACTCTAAGGGAGGAAGCAGCAGAATGTGCCTCTCACATCTAGCCTGTAGGAATTCAGGTTGGCAAGTTCTATGGGGAAGCCCATTGCTGCCTATGGTGGAAACGGCATGGGAGATTTCAGTTTCAAAATCTCTGTGAAAAAGCGTCAAAGAAGCTTCTCCGTTTAGAATCCAGCATATCTCACTGAACCGAAGAAGTGGTAGTTAGAAGGGAGTTAGAGCTGCAAGCAGTTTGGTTTGGGAAATTAGATGCGAAATGACAGTGCAAATGACTTCCAACAGGCTTTGAACAGTGTGTTCTATATCTCTGCCAAACAGACTCCCTGGAGGTTGAGCTTTCAGAAGCTAGTTTAACTCTGAGGGAGGAAGCAGCAGAATGTGCCTCTCACATCTAGCCTGTAGGAATTCAGGTTGGCAAGTTCTATGGGGAAGCCCATTGCTGCCTATGGTGGAAACGGCATGGGAGATTTCAGTTTCAAAATCTCTGTGAAAAAGCGTCAGAGAAGCTTCTCCGTTTAGAATCCAGCATATCTCACTGAACCGAAGAAGTGGTAGTTAGAAGGGAGTTAGAGCTGCAAGCAGTTTGGTTTGGGAAATTAGATGCGAAATGACACTGCAAAGGCCTTTCAACAGGCTTGGAAAAGTGTGTTCTATATCTCTGCCAAACAGACTCCCCGGAGTTTGAGCTTTCAGAAGCAAGCTTAACTCTTAGGGAGGAAGCAGCAGAATGTGCCTCTCACATCTAGCCTGTAGGAATTTAGGTTGGCAAGTTCTATGGGGAAGCCCATTGCTGCCTATGGTGGAAACGGCATGGGAGATTTCAGTTTCAAAATCTCTGTGAAAAAGCGTCAGAGAAGCTTCTCCGTTTAGAATCCAGCATATCTCACTGAACCGAAGAAGTGGTAGTTAGAAGGCAGTTAGAGCTGCAAGCAGTTTGGTTTGGGAAATTAGTTGCGAAATGAAACTGCAAATGCCTTCCAACAGGCTTGGAAAAGTGTGTTCTATATCTCTGCCAAACAGACTCCCCGGAGGTTGAGCTTTCAGAAGCAAGTTTAACTCTAAGGGAGGAAGCAGCAGAATGTGCCTCTCACATCTAGCCTGTAGGAATTCAGGTTGGCAAGTTCTATGGGGAAGCCCATTGCTGCCTATGGTGGAAACGGCATGGGAGATTTCAGTTTCAAAATCTCTGTGAAAAAGCGTCAGAGAAGCTTCTCCGTTTAGAATCCAGCATATCTCACTGAACCGAAGAAGTGGTAGTTAGAAGGGAGTTAGAGCTGCAAGCAGTTTGGTTTGGGAAATTAGACGCGAAATGAAACTGCAAATGCCTTCCAACAGGCTTGGAAAAGTGTGTTCTATATCTCTGCCAAAGAGACTCCCCGGAGGTTGAGCTTTCAGAAGCCAGTTTAACTCTAAGGGAGGAAGCAGCAGAATGTGCCTCTCACATCTAGCCTGTAGGAATTCAGGTTGGCAAGTTCTATGGGGAAGCCCATTACTGCCTAAGGTGGAAACGGCATGGGAGATTTCAGTTTCAAAATCTCTGTGAAAAAGCGTCAGAGAAGCTTCTCCGTTTAGAATCCAGCATATCTCACTGAACCGAAGAAGTGGTAGTTAGAAGGGAGTTAGAGCTGCAAGCAGTTTGGTTTGGGAAATTAGACGCGAAATGAAACTGCAAATGCCTTCCAACAGGCTTGGAAAAGTGTGTTCTATATCTCTGCCAAACAGAGTCCCCGGAGGTTGAGCTTTCAGAAGCAAGCTTAACTCTAAGGGAGGAAGCAGCAGAATGTGCCTCTCACATCTAGCCTGTAGGAATTCAGGTTGGCAAGTTCTATGGGGAAGCCCATTGCTGCCTATGGTGGAAACGGCATGGGAGATTTCAGTTTCAAAATCTCTGTGAAAAAGCGTCAGAGAAGCTTCTCCGTTTAGAATCCAGCATATCTCACTGAACCGAAGAAGTGGTAGTTAGAAGGGAGTTAGAGCTGCAAGCAGTTTGGTTTGGGAAATTAGACGCGAAATGAAACTGCAAATGCCTTCCAACAGGCTTGGAAAAGTGTGTTTTATATCTCTGCCAAACAGACTCCCCGGAGGTTGAGCTTTCAGAAGCCAGTTTAACTCTAAGGGAGGAAGCAGCAGAATGTGCCTCTCACATCTAGCCTGTAGGAATTCAGGTTGGCAAGTTCTATGGGGAAGCCCATTGCTGCCTAAGGTGGAAACGGCATGGGAGATTTCAGTTTCAAAATCTCTGTGAAAAAGCGTCAGAGAAGCTTCTCCGTTTAGAATCCAGCATATCTCACTGAACCGAAGAAGTGGTAGTTAGAAGGGAGTTAGAGCTGCAAGCAGTTTGGTTTGGGAAATTAGACGCGAAATGAAACTGCAAATGCCTTCCAACAGGCTTGGAAAAGTGTGTTCTATATCTCTGACAAACAGAGTCCCCGGAGGTTGAGCTTTCAGAAGCTAGTTTAACTCTAAGGGAGGAAGCAGCAGAATGTGCCTCTCACATCTAGCCTGTAGCAATTCAGGTTGGCAAGTTCTATGGGGAAGCCCATTGGCGCCTTCGTTGGAAACGGGTTTGGAATTTTCAGTTTCAAAATCTCTGTGAAAAAGCGTCAGAGAAGCTTCTCCGTTTAGAATCCAGCATATCTCACTGAACCGAAGAAGTGTTAGTTAGAAGGGAGTTAGAGCTGCAAGCAGTTTGGTTTGGGAAATTAGACGCGAAATGAAACTGCAAATGCCTTAAAACAGGCTTGGAAAAGTGTGTTCTATATCTCTGCCAAACAGACTCCCCGGAGGTTGAGCTTTCAGAAGCAAGTTTAACTCTAAGGGAGGAAGCACCAGAATGTGCCTCTCACATCTAGCCTGTAGGAATTCAGGTTGGCAAGTTCTATGGGGAAGCCCATTGCTGCCTATGGTGGAAACGGCAAGGGAGATTTCAGCTTCAAAATCTCTGTGAAAAAGCGTCAGAGAAGCTTCTCCGTTTAGAATCCAGCATATCTCACTGAACCGAAGAAGTATTAGTTAGAAGGGAGTTAGAGCTGCAAGCAGTTTGGTTTGGGAAATTAGACACGAAATGAAACTGCAAATGCCTTCCAACAGGCTTGGAAAAGTGTGTTCTATATCTCTGCCAAACAAACTCCCCGGAGGTTGAGCTTTCAGAAGCTAGTTTAACTCTAAGGGAGAAAGCAGCAGAATGTGCCTCTCACATCTAGCCTGTAGGAATTCAGGTTGGCAAGTTCTATGGGGAAGCCCATTGCTGCCTATGGTGGAAACGGCATGGGAGATTTCAGTTTCAAAATCTCTGTGAAAAAGCGTCAGAGAAGCTTCTCCGTTTAGAATCCAGCATATCTCACTGAACCGAAGAAGTGGTAGTTAGAAGGGAGTTAGAGCTGCAAGCAGTTTGGTTTGGGAAATTAGACGCGAAATGAAACTGCAAATGCCTTCCAACAGGCTTGGAAAAGTGTGTTTTATATCTCTGCCAAACAGACTCCCCGGAGGTTGAGCTTTCAGAAGCCAGTTTAACTCTAAGGGAGGAAGCAGCAGAATGTGCCTCTCACATCTAGCCTGTAGGAATTCAGGTTGGCAAGTTCTATGGGGAAGCCCATTGCTGCCTAAGGTGGAAACGGCATGGGAGATTTCAGTTTCAAAATCTCTGTGAAAAAGCGTCAGAGAAGCTTCTCCGTTTAGAATCCAGCATATCTCACTGAACCGAAGAAGTGGTAGTTAGAAGGGAGTTAGAGCTGCAAGCAGTTTGGTTTGGGAAATTAGACGCGAAATGAAACTGCAAATGCCTTCCAACAGGCTTGGAAAAGTGTGTTCTATATCTCTGCCAAACAAACTCCCCGGAGGTTGAGCTTTCAGAAGCTAGTTTAACTCTAAGGGAGGAAGCAGCAGAATGTGCCTCTCACATCTAGCCTGTAGGAATTCAGGTTGGCAAGTTCTATGGGGAAGCCCATTGCTGCCTATGGTGGAAACGGCATGGGAGATTTCAGTTTCAAAATCTCTGTGAAAAAGCGTCAGAGAAGCTTCTCCGTTTAGAATCCAGCATATCTCACTGAACCGAAGAAGTGGTAGTTAGAAGGGAGTTAGAGCTGCAAGCAGTTTGGTTTGGGAAATTAGACGCGAAATGAAACTGCAAATGCCTTCCAACAGGCTTGGAAAAGTGTGTTCTATATCTCTGCCAAACAGACTCCCCGGAGGTTGAGCTTTCAGAAGCAAGTTTAACTCTAAGGGAGGAAGCAGCAGAATGTGCCTCTCACATCTAGCCTGTAGGAATTCAGGTTGGCAAGTTCTATGGGGAAGCCCATTGGCGCCTTCGTTGGAAACGGGTTTGGAAATTTCAGTTTCAAAATCTCTGTGAAACAGCGTCAGAGAAGCTTCTCCGTTTAGAATCCAGCATATCTCACTGAACCGAAGAAGTGTTAGTTAGAAGGGAGTTAGAGCTGCAAGCAGTTTGGTTTGGGAAATTAGACGCGAAATGAAACTGCAAATGCCTTCCAACAGGCTTGGAAAAGTGTGTTCTATATCTTTGCCAAACAGACTCCCCGGAGGTTGAGCTTTCAGAAGCAAGTTTAACTCTAAGGGAGGAAGCAGCAGAATGTGCCTCTCACATCTACCCTGTAGGAATTCAGGTTGGCAAGTTCTATGGGGAAGCCCATTGCTGCCTATGGTGGAAACGGCATGGGAGATTTCAGCTTCAAAATCTCTGTGAAAAAGCGTCAGAGAAGCTTCTCCGTTTAGAATCCAGCATATCTCACTGAACCGAAGAAGTGGTAGTTAGAAGGGAGTTAGAGCTGCAAGCAGTTTGGTTTGGGAAATTAGACGCGAAATGAAACTGCAAATGCCTTCCAACAGGCTTGGAAAAGTGTGTTCTATATCTCTGCCAAACAAACTCCCCGGAGGTTGAGCTTTCAGAAGCTAGTTTAACTCTAAGGGAGAAAGCAGCAGAATGTGCCTCTCACATCTAGCCTGTAGGAATTCAGGTTGGCAAGTTCTATGGGGAAGCCCATTGCTGCCTATGGTGGAAACGGCAAGGGAGATTTCAGCTTCAAAATCTCTGTGAAAAAGCGTCAGAGAAGCTTCTCCGTTTAGAATCCAGCATATCTCACTGAACCGAAGAAGTATTAGTTAGAAGGGAGTTAGAGCTGCAAGCAGTTTGGTTTGGGAAATTAGACACGAAATGAAACTGCAAATGCCTTCCAACAGGCTTGGAAAAGTGTGTTCTATATCTCTGCCAAACAAACTCCCCGGAGGTTGAGCTTTCAGAAGCTAGTTTAACTCTAAGGGAGAAAGCAGCAGAATGTGCCTCTCACATCTAGCCTGTAGGAATTCAGGTTGGCAAGTTCTATGGGGAAGCCCATTGCTGCCTATGGTGGAAACGGCATGGGAGATTTCAGTTTCAAAATCTCTGTGAAAAAGCGTCAGAGAAGCTTCTCCGTTTAGAATCCAGCATATCTCACTGAACCGAAGAAGTGGTAGTTAGAAGGGAGTTAGAGCTGCAAGCAGTTTGGTTTGGGAAATTAGACGCGAAATGAAACTGCAAATGCCTTCCAACAGGCTTGGAAAAGTGTGTTCTATATCTCTGCCAAACAAACTCCCCGGAGGTTGAGCTTTCAGAAGCTAGTTTAACTCTAAGGGAGAAAGCAGCAGAATGTGCCTCTCACATCTAGCCTGTAGGAATTCAGGTTGGCAAGTTCTATGGGGAAGCCCATTGCTGCCTATGGTGGAAACGGCATGGGAGATTTCAGTTTCAAAATCTCTGTGAAAAAGCGTCAGAGAAGCTTCTCCGTTTAGAATCCAGCATATCTCACTGAACCGAAGAAGTGGTAGTTAGAAGGGAGTTAGAGCTGCAAGCAGTTTGGTTTGGGAAATTAGACGCGAAATGAAACTGCAAATGCCTTCCAACAGGCTTGGAAAAGTGTGTTTTATATCTCTGCCAAACAGACTCCCCGGAGGTTGAGCTTTCAGAAGCCAGTTTAACTCTAAGGGAGGAAGCAGCAGAATGTGCCTCTCACATCTAGCCTGTAGGAATTCAGGTTGGCAAGTTCTATGGGGAAGCCCATTGCTGCCTAAGGTGGAAACGGCATGGGAGATTTCAGTTTCAAAATCTCTGTGAAAAAGCGTCAGAGAAGCTTCTCCGTTTAGAATCCAGCATATCTCACTGAACCGAAGAAGTGGTAGTTAGAAGGGAGTTAGAGCTGCAAGCAGTTTGGTTTGGGAAATTAGACGCGAAATGAAACTGCAAATGCCTTCCAACAGGCTTGGAAAAGTGTGTTCTATATCTCTGCCAAACAAACTCCCCGGAGGTTGAGCTTTCAGAAGCTAGTTTAACTCTAAGGGAGGAAGCAGCAGAATGTGCCTCTCACATCTAGCCTGTAGGAATTCAGGTTGGCAAGTTCTATGGGGAAGCCCATTGCTGCCTATGGTGGAAACGGCATGGGAGATTTCAGTTTCAAAATCTCTGTGAAAAAGCGTCAGAGAAGCTTCTCCGTTTAGAATCCAGCATATCTCACTGAACCGAAGAAGTGGTAGTTAGAAGGGAGTTAGAGCTGCAAGCAGTTTGGTTTGGGAAATTAGACGCGAAATGAAACTGCAAATGCCTTCCAACAGGCTTGGAAAAGTGTGTTCTATATCTCTGCCAAACAGACTCCCCGGAGGTTGAGCTTTCAGAAGCAAGTTTAACTCTAAGGGAGGAAGCAGCAGAATGTGCCTCTCACATCTAGCCTGTAGGAATTCAGGTTGGCAAGTTCTATGGGGAAGCCCATTGGCGCCTTCGTTGGAAACGGGTTTGGAAATTTCAGTTTCAAAATCTCTGTGAAACAGCGTCAGAGAAGCTTCTCCGTTTAGAATCCAGCATATCTCACTGAACCGAAGAAGTGTTAGTTAGAAGGGAGTTAGAGCTGCAAGCAGTTTGGTTTGGGAAATTAGACGCGAAATGAAACTGCAAATGCCTTCCAACAGGCTTGGAAAAGTGTGTTCTATATCTTTGCCAAACAGACTCCCCGGAGGTTGAGCTTTCAGAAGCAAGTTTAACTCTAAGGGAGGAAGCAGCAGAATGTGCCTCTCACATCTACCCTGTAGGAATTCAGGTTGGCAAGTTCTATGGGGAAGCCCATTGCTGCCTATGGTGGAAACGGCATGGGAGATTTCAGCTTCAAAATCTCTGTGAAAAAGCGTCAGAGAAGCTTCTCCGTTTAGAATCCAGCATATCTCACTGAACCGAAGAAGTGGTAGTTAGAAGGGAGTTAGAGCTGCAAGCAGTTTGGTTTGGGAAATTAGACGCGAAATGAAACTGCAAATGCCTTCCAACAGGCTTGGAAAAGTGTGTTCTATATCTCTGCCAAACAAACTCCCCGGAGGTTGAGCTTTCAGAAGCTAGTTTAACTCTAAGGGAGAAAGCAGCAGAATGTGCCTCTCACATCTAGCCTGTAGGAATTCAGGTTGGCAAGTTCTATGGGGAAGCCCATTGCTGCCTATGGTGGAAACGGCAAGGGAGATTTCAGCTTCAAAATCTCTGTGAAAAAGCGTCAGAGAAGCTTCTCCGTTTAGAATCCAGCATATCTCACTGAACCGAAGAAGTATTAGTTAGAAGGGAGTTAGAGCTGCAAGCAGTTTGGTTTGGGAAATTAGACACGAAATGAAACTGCAAATGCCTTCCAACAGGCTTGGAAAAGTGTGTTCTATATCTCTGCCAAACAAACTCCCCGGAGGTTGAGCTTTCAGAAGCTAGTTTAACTCTAAGGGAGAAAGCAGCAGAATGTGCCTCTCACATCTAGCCTGTAGGAATTCAGGTTGGCAAGTTCTATGGGGAAGCCCATTGCTGCCTATGGTGGAAACGGCATGGGAGATTTCAGTTTCAAAATCTCTGTGAAAAAGCGTCAGAGAAGCTTCTCCGTTTAGAATCCAGCATATCTCACTGAACCGAAGAAGTGGTAGTTAGAAGGGAGTTAGAGCTGCAAGCAGTTTGGTTTGGGAAATTAGACGCGAAATGAAACTGCAAATGCCTTCCAACAGGCTTGGAAAAGTGTGTTTTATATCTCTGCCAAACAGACTCCCCGGAGGTTGAGCTTTCAGAAGCCAGTTTAACTCTAAGGGAGGAAGCAGCAGAATGTGCCTCTCACATCTAGCCTGTAGGAATTCAGGTTGGCAAGTTCTATGGGGAAGCCCATTGCTGCCTAAGGTGGAAACGGCATGGGAGATTTCAGTTTCAAAATCTCTGTGAAAAAGCGTCAGAGAAGCTTCTCCGTTTAGAATCCAGCATATCTCACTGAACCGAAGAAGTGGTAGTTAGAAGGGAGTTAGAGCTGCAAGCAGTTTGGTTTGGGAAATTAGACGCGAAATGAAACTGCAAATGCCTTCCAACAGGCTTGGAAAAGTGTGTTCTATATCTCTGCCAAACAAACTCCCCGGAGGTTGAGCTTTCAGAAGCTAGTTTAACTCTAAGGGAGGAAGCAGCAGAATGTGCCTCTCACATCTAGCCTGTAGGAATTCAGGTTGGCAAGTTCTATGGGGAAGCCCATTGCTGCCTATGGTGGAAACGGCATGGGAGATTTCAGTTTCAAAATCTCTGTGAAAAAGCGTCAGAGAAGCTTCTCCGTTTAGAATCCAGCATATCTCACTGAACCGAAGAAGTGGTAGTTAGAAGGGAGTTAGAGCTGCAAGCAGTTTGGTTTGGGAAATTAGACGCGAAATGAAACTGCAAATGCCTTCCAACAGGCTTGGAAAAGTGTGTTCTATATCTCTGCCAAACAGACTCCCCGGAGGTTGAGCTTTCAGAAGCAAGTTTAACTCTAAGGGAGGAAGCAGCAGAATGTGCCTCTCACATCTAGCCTGTAGGAATTCAGGTTGGCAAGTTCTATGGGGAAGCCCATTGGCGCCTTCGTTGGAAACGGGTTTGGAAATTTCAGTTTCAAAATCTCTGTGAAACAGCGTCAGAGAAGCTTCTCCGTTTAGAATCCAGCATATCTCACTGAACCGAAGAAGTGTTAGTTAGAAGGGAGTTAGAGCTGCAAGCAGTTTGGTTTGGGAAATTAGACGCGAAATGAAACTGCAAATGCCTTCCAACAGGCTTGGAAAAGTGTGTTCTATATCTTTGCCAAACAGACTCCCCGGAGGTTGAGCTTTCAGAAGCAAGTTTAACTCTAAGGGAGGAAGCAGCAGAATGTGCCTCTCACATCTACCCTGTAGGAATTCAGGTTGGCAAGTTCTATGGGGAAGCCCATTGCTGCCTATGGTGGAAACGGCATGGGAGATTTCAGCTTCAAAATCTCTGTGAAAAAGCGTCAGAGAAGCTTCTCCGTTTAGAATCCAGCATATCTCACTGAACCGAAGAAGTGGTAGTTAGAAGGGAGTTAGAGCTGCAAGCAGTTTGGTTTGGGAAATTAGACGCGAAATGAAACTGCAAATGCCTTCCAACAGGCTTGGAAAAGTGTGTTCTATATCTCTGCCAAACAAACTCCCCGGAGGTTGAGCTTTCAGAAGCTAGTTTAACTCTAAGGGAGAAAGCAGCAGAATGTGCCTCTCACATCTAGCCTGTAGGAATTCAGGTTGGCAAGTTCTTTGGGGAAGCCCATTGCTGCCTATGGTGGAAACGGCATGGGAGATTTCAGTTTGAAAATCTCTGTGAAAAAGCGTCAGAGAAGCTTCTCCGTTTAGAATCCAGCATATCTCACTGAACCGAAGAAGTGGTAGTTAGAAGGCAGTTAGAGCTGCAAGCAGTTTGGTTTGGGAAATTAGTTGCGAAATGAAACTGCAAATGCCTTCCAACAGGCTTGGAAAAGTGTGTTCTATATCTCTGCCAAACAGACTCCCCGGAGGTTGAGCTTTCAGAAGCTAGTTTAACTCTAAGGGAGGAAGCAGCAGAATGTGCCTCTCACATCTAGCCTGTAGGAATTCAGGTTGGCAAGTTCTATGGGGAAGCCCATTGCTGCCTATGGTGGAAATGGCATGGGAGATTTCAGTTTCAAAATCTCTGTGAAAAAGCGTCAGAGAAGCTTCTCCGTTTAGAATCCAGCATATCTCACTGAACCGAAAAAGTGGTAGTTAGAAGGGAATTAGAGCTGCAAGCAGTTTGGTTTGGGAAATTAGACGCGAAATGAAACTGCAAATGCCTTCCAACAGGCTTGGAAAAGTGTGTTCTATATCTCTGCCAAACAAACTCCCCGGAGGTTGAGCTTTCAGAAGCAAGTTTAACTCTAAGGGAGGAAGCACCAGAATGTGCCTCTCACATCTAGCCTGTAGGAATTCAGGTTGGCAAGTTCTATGGGGAAGCCCATTGCTGCCTATGGTGGAAACGGCATGGGAGATTTCAGTTTCAAAATCTCTGTGAAAAAGCGTCAGAGAAGCTTCTCCGTTTAGAATCCAGCATATCTCACTGAACCGAAGAAGTGGTAGTTAGAAGGGAGTTAGAGCTGCAAGCAGTTTGGTTTGGGAAATTAGACGCGAAATGAAACTGCAAATGCCTTCCAACAGGCTTGGAAAAGTGTGTTCTATATCTCTGCCAAACAGACTCCCCGGAGGTTGAGCTTTCAGAAGCCAGTTTAACTCTAAGGGAGGAAGCAGCAGAATGTGCCTCTCACATCTAGCCTGTAGGAATTCAGGTTGGCAAGTTCTATGGGGAAGCCCATTACTGCCTAAGGTGGAAACGGCATGGGAGATTTCAGTTTCAAAATCTCTGTGAAAAAGCGTCAGAGAAGCTTCTCCGTTTAGAATCCAGCATATCTCACTGAACCGAAGAAGTGGTAGTTAGAAGGGAGTTAGAGCTGCAAGCAGTTTGGTTTGGGAAATTAGATGCGAAATGACACTGCAAAGGCCTTCCAACAGGCTTGGAAAAGTGTATTCTATATCTCTGCCAAACAGAGTCCCCGGAGGTTGAGCTTTCAGAAGCAAGCTTAACTGTTAGGGAGGAAGCAGCAGAATGTGCCTCTCACATCTAGCCTGTAGGAATTCAGGTTGGCAAGTTCTATGGGGAAGCCCATTGCTGCCTATGGTGGAAACGGCATGGGAGATTTCAGTTTCAAAATCTCTGTAAAAAAGCGTCAGAGAAGCTTCTCCGTTTAGAATCCAGCATATCTCACTGAACCGAAGAAGTGGTAGTTAGAAGGGAGTTAGAGCTGCAAGCAGTTTGGTTTGGGAAATTAGACGCGAAATGAAACTGCAAATGCCTTCCAACAGGCTTGGAAAAGTGTGTTCTATATCTCTGCCAAACAAACTCCCCGGAGGTTGAGCTTTCAGAAGCAAGTTTAACTCTAAGGGAGGAAGCAGCAGAATGTGCCTCTCACATCTAGCCTGTAGGAATTCAGGTTGGCAAGTTCTATGGGGAAGCCCATTGCTGCCTATGGTGGAAACGGCATGGGAGATTTCAGTTTCAAAATCTCTGTGAAAAAGCGTCAGAGAAGCTTCTCCGTTTAGAATCCAGCATATCTCACTGAACCGAAGAAGTGGTAGTTAGAAGGGAGTTAGAGCTGCAAGCAGTTTGGTTTGGGAAATTAGACGCGAAATGAAACTGCAAATGCCTTCCAACAGGCTTGGAAAAGTGTGTTTTATATCTCTGCCAAACAGACTCCCCGGAGGTTGAGCTTTCAGAAGCCAGTTTAACTCTAAGGGAGGAAGCAGCAGAATGTGCCTCTCACATCTAGCCTGTAGGAATTCAGGTTGGCAAGTTCTATGGGGAAGCCCATTGCTGCCTAAGGTGGAAACGGCATGGGAGATTTCAGTTTCAAAATCTCTGTGAAAAAGCGTCAGAGAAGCTTCTCCGTTTAGAATCCAGCATATCTCACTGAACCGAAGAAGTGGTAGTTAGAAGGGAGTTAGAGCTGCAAGCAGTTTGGTTTGGGAAATTAGACGCGAAATGAAACTGCAAATGCCTTCCAACAGGCTTGGAAAAGTGTGTTCTATATCTCTGCCAAACAAACTCCCCGGAGGTTGAGCTTTCAGAAGCTAGTTTAACTCTAAGGGAGGAAGCAGCAGAATGTGCCTCTCACATCTAGCCTGTAGGAATTCAGGTTGGCAAGTTCTATGGGGAAGCCCATTGCTGCCTATGGTGGAAACGGCATGGGAGATTTCAGTTTCAAAATCTCTGTGAAAAAGCGTCAGAGAAGCTTCTCCGTTTAGAATCCAGCATATCTCACTGAACCGAAGAAGTGGTAGTTAGAAGGGAGTTAGAGCTGCAAGCAGTTTGGTTTGGGAAATTAGACGCGAAATGAAACTGCAAATGCCTTCCAACAGGCTTGGAAAAGTGTGTTCTATATCTCTGCCAAACAGACTCCCCGGAGGTTGAGCTTTCAGAAGCAAGTTTAACTCTAAGGGAGGAAGCAGCAGAATGTGCCTCTCACATCTACCCTGTAGGAATTCAGGTTGGCAAGTTCTATGGGGAAGCCCATTGCTGCCTATGGTGGAAACGGCATGGGAGATTTCAGCTTCAAAATCTCTGTGAAAAAGCGTCAGAGAAGCTTCTCCGTTTAGAATCCAGCATATCTCACTGAACCGAAGAAGTGGTAGTTAGAAGGGAGTTAGAGCTGCAAGCAGTTTGGTTTGGGAAGTTAGACGCGAAATGAAACTGCAAATGCCTTCCAACAGGCTTGGAAAAGTGTGTTCTATATCACTGCCAAACAAACTCCCCGGAGGTTGAGCTTTCAGAAGCTAGTTTATCTCTAAGGAAGAAAGCAGCAGAATGTGCCTCTCACATCTAGCCTGTAGGAATTCAGGTTGGCAAGTTCTTTGGGGAAGCCCTTTGCTGCCTATGGTGGAAACGGCATGGGAGATTTCAGTTTCAAAATCTCTGTGAAAAAGCGTCAGAGAAGCTTCTCCGTTTAGAATCCAGCATATCTCACTGAACCGAAGAAGTGGTAGTTAGAAGGGAGTTAGAGCTGCAAGCAGTTTGGTTTGGGAAATTAGATGCGAAATGACACTGCAAAGGCCTTTCAACAGGCTTGGAAAAGTGTGTTCTATATCTCTGCCAAACAGATTCCCCGGAGGTTGAGCTTTCAGAAGCAAGCTTAACTGTTAGGGAGGAAGCAGCAGAATGTGCCTCTCACATCTAGCCTGTAGGAATTTAGGTTGGCAAGTTCTATGGGGAAGCCCATTGCTGCCTATGGTGGAAACGGCATGGGAGATTTCAGTTTCAAAATCTCTGTGAAAAAGCGTCAGAGAAGCTTCTCCGTTTAGAATCCAGCATATCTCACTGAACCGAAGAAGTGGTAGTTAGAAGGCAGTTAGAGCTGCAAGCAGTTTGGTTTGGGAAATTAGTTGCGAAATGAAACTGCAAATGCTTTCCAACAGGCTTGGAAAAGTGTGTTCTATATCTCTGCCAAACAGACTCCCCGGAGGTTGAGCTTTCAGAAGCTAGTTTAACTCTAAGGGAGGAAGCAGCAGAATGTGCCTCTCACATCTAGCCTGTAGGAATTCAGGTTGGCAAGTTCTATGGGGAAGCCCATTGCTGCCTATGGTGGAAATGGCATGGGAGATTTCAGTTTCAAAATCTCTGTGAAAAAGCGTCAGAGAAGCTTCTCCGTTTAGAATCCAGCATATCTCACTGAACCGAAAAAGTGGTAGTTAGAAGGGAATTAGAGCTGCAAGCAGTTTGGTTTGGGAAATTAGACGCGAAATGAAACTGCAAATGCCTTCCAACAGGCTTGGAAAAGTGTGTTCTATATCTCTGCCAAACAAACTCCCCGGAGGTTGAGCTTTCAGAAGCAAGTTTAACTCTAAGGGAGGAAGCACCAGAATGTGCCTCTCACATCTAGCCTGTAGGAATTCAGGTTGGCAAGTTCTATGGGGAAGCCCATTGCTGCCTATGGTGGAAACGGCAAGGGAGATTTCAGCTTCAAAATCTCTGTGAAAAAGCGTCAGAGAAGCTTCTCCGTTTAGAATCCAGCATATCTCACTGAACCGAAGAAGTATTAGTTAGAAGGGAGTTAGAGCTGCAAGCAGTTTGGTTTGGGAAATTAGACACGAAATGAAACTGCAAATGCCTTCCAACAGGCTTGGAAAAGTGTGTTCTATATCTCTGCCAAACAAACTCCCCGGAGGTTGAGCTTTCAGAAGCTAGTTTAACTCTAAGGGAGAAAGCAGCAGAATGTGCCTCTCACATCTAGCCTGTAGGAATTCAGGTTGGCAAGTTCTATGGGGAAGCCCATTGCTGCCTATGGTGGAAACGGCATGGGAGATTTCAGTTTCAAAATCTCTGTGAAAAAGCGTCAGAGAAGCTTCTCCGTTTAGAATCCAGCATATCTCACTGAACCGAAGAAGTGGTAGTTAGAAGGGAGTTAGAGTTGCAAGCAGTTTGGTTTGGGAAATTAGACGCGAAATGAAACTGCAAATGCCTTCCAACAGGCTTGGAAAAGTGTGTTTTATATCTCTGCCAAACAGACTCCCCGGAGGTTGAGCTTTCAGAAGCCAGTTTAACTCTAAGGGAGGAAGCAGCAGAATGTGCCTCTCACATCTAGCCTGTAGGAATTCAGGTTGGCAAGTTCTATGGGGAAGCCCATTGCTGCCTAAGGTGGAAACGGCATGGGAGATTTCAGTTTCAAAATCTCTGTGAAAAAGCGTCAGAGAAGCTTCTCCGTTTAGAATCCAGCATATCTCACTGAACCGAAGAAGTGGTAGTTAGAAGGGAGTTAGAGCTGCAAGCAGTTTGGTTTGGGAAATTAGACGCGAAATGAAACTGCAAATGCCTTCCAACAGGCTTGGAAAAGTGTGTTCTATATCTCTGCCAAACAAACTCCCCGGAGGTTGAGCTTTCAGAAGCTAGTTTAACTCTAAGGGAGGAAGCAGCAGAATGTGCCTCTCACATCTAGCCTGTAGGAATTCAGGTTGGCAAGTTCTATGGGGAAGCCCATTGCTGCCTATGGTGGAAACGGCATGGGAGATTTCAGTTTCAAAATCTCTGTGAAAAAGCGTCAGAGAAGCTTCTCCGTTTAGAATCCAGCATATCTCACTGAACCGAAGAAGTGGTAGTTAGAAGGGAGTTAGAGCTGCAAGCAGTTTGGTTTGGGAAATTAGACGCGAAATGAAACTGCAAATGCCTTCCAACAGGCTTGGAAAAGTGTGTTCTATATCTCTGCCAAACAGACTCCCCGGAGGTTGAGCTTTCAGAAGCAAGTTTAACTCTAAGGGAGGAAGCAGCAGAATGTGCCTCTCACATCTAGCCTGTAGGAATTCAGGTTGGCAAGTTCTATGGGGAAGCCCATTGGCGCCTTCGTTGGAAACGGGTTTGGAAATTTCAGTTTCAAAATCTCTGTGAAACAGCGTCAGAGAAGCTTCTCCGTTTAGAATCCAGCATATCTCACTGAACCGAAGAAGTGTTAGTTAGAAGGGAGTTAGAGCTGCAAGCAGTTTGGTTTGGGAAATTAGACGCGAAATGAAACTGCAAATGCCTTCCAACAGGCTTGGAAAAGTGTGTTCTATATCTTTGCCAAACAGACTCCCCGGAGGTTGAGCTTTCAGAAGCAAGTTTAACTCTAAGGGAGGAAGCAGCAGAATGTGCCTCTCACATCTACCCTGTAGGAATTCAGGTTGGCAAGTTCTATGGGGAAGCCCATTGCTGCCTATGGTGGAAACGGCATGGGAGATTTCAGCTTCAAAATCTCTGTGAAAAAGCGTCAGAGAAGCTTCTCCGTTTAGAATCCAGCATATCTCACTGAACCGAAGAAGTGGTAGTTAGAAGGGAGTTAGAGCTGCAAGCAGTTTGGTTTGGGAAATTAGACGCGAAATGAAACTGCAAATGCCTTCCAACAGGCTTGGAAAAGTGTGTTCTATATCTCTGCCAAACAAACTCCCCGGAGGTTGAGCTTTCAGAAGCTAGTTTAACTCTAAGGGAGAAAGCAGCAGAATGTGCCTCTCACATCTAGCCTGTAGGAATTCAGGTTGGCAAGTTCTTTGGGGAAGCCCATTGCTGCCTATGGTGGAAACGGCATGGGAGATTTCAGTTTGAAAATCTCTGTGAAAAAGCGTCAGAGAAGCTTCTCCGTTTAGAATCCAGCATATCTCACTGAACCGAAGAAGTGGTAGTTAGAAGGCAGTTAGAGCTGCAAGCAGTTTGGTTTGGGAAATTAGTTGCGAAATGAAACTGCAAATGCCTTCCAACAGGCTTGGAAAAGTGTGTTCTATATCTCTGCCAAACAGACTCCCCGGAGGTTGAGCTTTCAGAAGCTAGTTTAACTCTAAGGGAGGAAGCAGCAGAATGTGCCTCTCACATCTAGCCTGTAGGAATTCAGGTTGGCAAGTTCTATGGGGAAGCCCATTGCTGCCTATGGTGGAAATGGCATGGGAGATTTCAGTTTCAAAATCTCTGTGAAAAAGCGTCAGAGAAGCTTCTCCGTTTAGAATCCAGCATATCTCACTGAACCGAAAAAGTGGTAGTTAGAAGGGAATTAGAGCTGCAAGCAGTTTGGTTTGGGAAATTAGACGCGAAATGAAACTGCAAATGCCTTCCAACAGGCTTGGAAAAGTGTGTTCTATATCTCTGCCAAACAAACTCCCCGGAGGTTGAGCTTTCAGAAGCAAGTTTAACTCTAAGGGAGGAAGCACCAGAATGTGCCTCTCACATCTAGCCTGTAGGAATTCAGGTTGGCAAGTTCTATGGGGAAGCCCATTGCTGCCTATGGTGGAAACGGCATGGGAGATTTCAGTTTCAAAATCTCTGTGAAAAAGCGTCAGAGAAGCTTCTCCGTTTAGAATCCAGCATATCTCACTGAACCGAAGAAGTGGTAGTTAGAAGGGAGTTAGAGCTGCAAGCAGTTTGGTTTGGGAAATTAGACGCGAAATGAAACTGCAAATGCCTTCCAACAGGCTTGGAAAAGTGTGTTCTATATCTCTGCCAAACAGACTCCCCGGAGGTTGAGCTTTCAGAAGCCAGTTTAACTCTAAGGGAGGAAGCAGCAGAATGTGCCTCTCACATCTAGCCTGTAGGAATTCAGGTTGGCAAGTTCTATGGGGAAGCCCATTACTGCCTAAGGTGGAAACGGCATGGGAGATTTCAGTTTCAAAATCTCTGTGAAAAAGCGTCAGAGAAGCTTCTCCGTTTAGAATCCAGCATATCTCACTGAACCGAAGAAGTGGTAGTTAGAAGGGAGTTAGAGCTGCAAGCAGTTTGGTTTGGGAAATTAGACGCGAAATGAAACTGCAAATGCCTTCCAACAGGCTTGGAAAAGTGTGTTTTATATCTCTGCCAAACAGACTCCCCGGAGGTTGAGCTTTCAGAAGCCAGTTTAACTCTAAGGGAGAAAGCAGCAGAATGTGCCTCTCACATCTAGCCTGTAGGAATTCAGGTTGGCAAGTTCTATGGGGAAGCCCATTGCTGCCTAAGGTGGAAACGGCATGGGAGATTTCAGTTTCAAAATCTCTGTGAAAAAGCGTCAGAGAAGCTTCTCCGTTTAGAATCCAGCATATCTCACTGAACCGAAGAAGTGGTAGTTAGAAGGGAGTTAGAGCTGCAAGCAGTTTGGTTTGTGAAATTAGACGCGAAATGAAACTGCAAATGCCTTCCAACAGGCTTGGAAAAGTGTGTTCTATATCTCTGCCAAACAGACTCCCCGGAGGTTGAGCGTTCAGAAGCAAGTTTAACTCTAAGGGAGGAAGCAGCAGAATGTGCCTCTCACATCTAGCCTGTAGGAATTCAGGTTGGCAAGTTCTATGGGGAAGCCCATTGCTGCCTATGGTGGAAACGGCATGGGAGATTTCAGTTTCAAAATCTCTGTGAAAAAGCGTCAAAGAAGCTTCTCCGTTTAGAATCCAGCATATCTCACTGAACCGAAGAAGTGGTAGTTAGAAGGGAGTTAGAGCTGCAAGCAGTTTGGTTTGGGAAATTAGATGCGAAATGACAGTGCAAATGACTTCCAACAGGCTTTGAACAGTGTGTTCTATATCTCTGCCAAACAGACTCCCTGGAGTTTGAGCTTTCAGAAGCTAGTTTAACTCTGAGGGAGGAAGCAGCAGAATGTGCCTCTCACATCTAGCCTGTAGGAATTCAGGTTGGCAAGTTCTATGGGGAAGCCCATTGCTGCCTATGGTGGAAACGGCATGGGAGATTTCAGTTTCAAAATCTCTGTGAAAAAGCGTCAGAGAAGCTTCTCCGTTTAGAATCCAGCATATCTCACTGAACCGAAGAAGTGGTAGTTAGAAGGGAGTTAGAGCTGCAAGCAGTTTGGTTTGGGAAATTAGATGCGAAATGACACTGCAAAGGCCTTTCAACAGGCTTGGAAAAGTGTGTTCTATATCTCTGCCAAACAGACTCCCCGGAGGTTGAGCTTTCAGAAGCAAGCTTAACTCTTAGGGAGGAAGCAGCAGAATGTGCCTCTCACATCTAGCCTGTAGGAATTTAGGTTGGCAAGTTCTATGGGGAAGCCCATTGCTGCCTATGGTGGAAACGGCATGGGAGATTTCAGTTTCAAAATCTCTGTGAAAAAGCGTCAGAGAAGCTTCTCCGTTTAGAATCCAGCATATCTCACTGAACCGAAGAAGTGGTAGTTAGAAGGCAGTTAGAGCTGCAAGCAGTTTGGTTTGGGAAATTAGTTGCGAAATGAAACTGCAAATGCCTTCCAACAGGCTTGGAAAAGTGTGTTCTATATCTCTGCCAAACAGACTCCCCGGAGGTTGAGCTTTCAGAAGCAAGTTTAACTCTAAGGGAGGAAGCAGCAGAATGTGCCTCTCACATCTAGCCTGTAGGAATTCAGGTTGGCAAGTTCTATGGGGAAGCCCATTGCTGCCTATGGTGGAAACGGCATGGGAGATTTCAGTTTCAAAATCTCTGTGAAAAAGCGTCAGAGAAGCTTCTCCGTTTAGAATCCAGCATATCTCACTGAACCGAAGAAGTGGTAGTTAGAAGGGAGTTAGAGCTGCAAGCAGTTTGGTTTGGGAAATTAGACGCGAAATGAAACTGCAAATGCCTTCCAACAGGCTTGGAAAAGTGTGTTCTATATCTCTGCCAAAGAGACTCCCCGGAGGTTGAGCTTTCAGAAGCCAGTTTAACTCTAAGGGAGGAAGCAGCAGAATGTGCCTCTCACATCTAGCCTGTAGGAATTCAGGTTGGCAAGTTCTATGGGGAAGCCCATTGCTGCCTAAGGTGGAAACGGCATGGGAGATTTCAGTTTCAAAATCTCTGTGAAAAAGCGTCAGAGAAGCTTCTCCGTTTAGAATCCAGCATATCTCACTGAACCGAAGAAGTGGTAGTTAGAAGGGAGTTAGAGCTGCAAGCAGTTTGGTTTGGGAAATTAGACGCGAAATGAAACTGCAAATGCCTTCCAACAGGCTTGGAAAAGTGTGTTCTATATCTCTGACAAACAGAGTCCCCGGAGGTTGAGCTTTCAGAAGCTAGTTTAACTCTAAGGGAGGAAGCAGCAGAATGTGCCTCTCACATCTAGCCTGTAGCAATTCAGGTTGGCAAGTTCTATGGGGAAGCCCATTGGCGCCTTCGTTGGAAACGGGTTTGGAATTTTCAGTTTCAAAATCTCTGTGAAAAAGCGTCAGAGAAGCTTCTCCGTTTAGAATCCAGCATATCTCACTGAACCGAAGAAGTGTTAGTTAGAAGGGAGTTAGAGCTGCAAGCAGTTTGGTTTGGGAAATTAGACGCGAAATGAAACTGCAAATGCCTTAAAACAGGCTTGGAAAAGTGTGTTCTATATCTCTGCCAAACAGACTCCCCGGAGGTTGAGCTTTCAGAAGCAAGTTTAACTCTAAGGGAGGAAGCACCAGAATGTGCCTCTCACATCTAGCCTGTAGGAATTCAGGTTGGCAAGTTCTATGGGGAAGCCCATTGCTGCCTATGGTGGAAACGGCAAGGGAGATTTCAGCTTCAAAATCTCTGTGAAAAAGCGTCAGAGAAGCTTCTCCGTTTAGAATCCAGCATATCTCACTGAACCGAAGAAGTATTAGTTAGAAGGGAGTTAGAGCTGCAAGCAGTTTGGTTTGGGAAATTAGACACGAAATGAAACTGCAAATGCCTTCCAACAGGCTTGGAAAAGTGTGTTCTATATCTCTGCCAAACAAACTCCCCGGAGGTTGAGCTTTCAGAAGCTAGTTTAACTCTAAGGGAGAAAGCAGCAGAATGTGCCTCTCACATCTAGCCTGTAGGAATTCAGGTTGGCAAGTTCTATGGGGAAGCCCATTGCTGCCTATGGTGGAAACGGCATGGGAGATTTCAGTTTCAAAATCTCTGTGAAAAAGCGTCAGAGAAGCTTCTCCGTTTAGAATCCAGCATATCTCACTGAACCGAAGAAGTGGTAGTTAGAAGGGAGTTAGAGCTGCAAGCAGTTTGGTTTGGGAAATTAGACGCGAAATGAAACTGCAAATGCCTTCCAACAGGCTTGGAAAAGTGTGTTTTATATCTCTGCCAAACAGACTCCCCGGAGGTTGAGCTTTCAGAAGCCAGTTTAACTCTAAGGGAGGAAGCAGCAGAATGTGCCTCTCACATCTAGCCTGTAGGAATTCAGGTTGGCAAGTTCTATGGGGAAGCCCATTGCTGCCTAAGGTGGAAACGGCATGGGAGATTTCAGTTTCAAAATCTCTGTGAAAAAGCGTCAGAGAAGCTTCTCCGTTTAGAATCCAGCATATCTCACTGAACCGAAGAAGTGGTAGTTAGAAGGGAGTTAGAGCTGCAAGCAGTTTGGTTTGGGAAATTAGACGCGAAATGAAACTGCAAATGCCTTCCAACAGGCTTGGAAAAGTGTGTTCTATATCTCTGCCAAACAAACTCCCCGGAGGTTGAGCTTTCAGAAGCTAGTTTAACTCTAAGGGAGGAAGCAGCAGAATGTGCCTCTCACATCTAGCCTGTAGGAATTCAGGTTGGCAAGTTCTATGGGGAAGCCCATTGCTGCCTATGGTGGAAACGGCATGGGAGATTTCAGTTTCAAAATCTCTGTGAAAAAGCGTCAGAGAAGCTTCTCCGTTTAGAATCCAGCATATCTCACTGAACCGAAGAAGTGGTAGTTAGAAGGGAGTTAGAGCTGCAAGCAGTTTGGTTTGGGAAATTAGACGCGAAATGAAACTGCAAATGCCTTCCAACAGGCTTGGAAAAGTGTGTTCTATATCTCTGCCAAACAGACTCCCCGGAGGTTGAGCTTTCAGAAGCAAGTTTAACTCTAAGGGAGGAAGCAGCAGAATGTGCCTCTCACATCTAGCCTGTAGGAATTCAGGTTGGCAAGTTCTATGGGGAAGCCCATTGGCGCCTTCGTTGGAAACGGGTTTGGAAATTTCAGTTTCAAAATCTCTGTGAAACAGCGTCAGAGAAGCTTCTCCGTTTAGAATCCAGCATATCTCACTGAACCGAAGAAGTGTTAGTTAGAAGGGAGTTAGAGCTGCAAGCAGTTTGGTTTGGGAAATTAGACGCGAAATGAAACTGCAAATGCCTTCCAACAGGCTTGGAAAAGTGTGTTCTATATCTTTGCCAAACAGACTCCCCGGAGGTTGAGCTTTCAGAAGCAAGTTTAACTCTAAGGGAGGAAGCAGCAGAATGTGCCTCTCACATCTACCCTGTAGGAATTCAGGTTGGCAAGTTCTATGGGGAAGCCCATTGCTGCCTATGGTGGAAACGGCATGGGAGATTTCAGCTTCAAAATCTCTGTGAAAAAGCGTCAGAGAAGCTTCTCCGTTTAGAATCCAGCATATCTCACTGAACCGAAGAAGTGGTAGTTAGAAGGGAGTTAGAGCTGCAAGCAGTTTGGTTTGGGAAATTAGACGCGAAATGAAACTGCAAATGCCTTCCAACAGGCTTGGAAAAGTGTGTTCTATATCTCTGCCAAACAAACTCCCCGGAGGTTGAGCTTTCAGAAGCTAGTTTAACTCTAAGGGAGAAAGCAGCAGAATGTGCCTCTCACATCTAGCCTGTAGGAATTCAGGTTGGCAAGTTCTTTGGGGAAGCCCATTGCTGCCTATGGTGGAAACGGCATGGGAGATTTCAGTTTGAAAATCTCTGTGAAAAAGCGTCAGAGAAGCTTCTCCGTTTAGAATCCAGCATATCTCACTGAACCGAAGAAGTGGTAGTTAGAAGGCAGTTAGAGCTGCAAGCAGTTTGGTTTGGGAAATTAGTTGCGAAATGAAACTGCAAATGCCTTCCAACAGGCTTGGAAAAGTGTGTTCTATATCTCTGCCAAACAGACTCCCCGGAGGTTGAGCTTTCAGAAGCTAGTTTAACTCTAAGGGAGGAAGCAGCAGAATGTGCCTCTCACATCTAGCCTGTAGGAATTCAGGTTGGCAAGTTCTATGGGGAAGCCCATTGCTGCCTATGGTGGAAATGGCATGGGAGATTTCAGTTTCAAAATCTCTGTGAAAAAGCGTCAGAGAAGCTTCTCCGTTTAGAATCCAGCATATCTCACTGAACCGAAAAAGTGGTAGTTAGAAGGGAATTAGAGCTGCAAGCAGTTTGGTTTGGGAAATTAGACGCGAAATGAAACTGCAAATGCCTTCCAACAGGCTTGGAAAAGTGTGTTCTATATCTCTGCCAAACAAACTCCCCGGAGGTTGAGCTTTCAGAAGCAAGTTTAACTCTAAGGGAGGAAGCAGCAGAATGTGCCTCTCACATCTAGCCTGTAGGAATTCAGGTTGGCAAGTTCTATGGGGAAGCCCATTGCTGCCTATGGTGGAAACGGCATGGGAGATTTCAGTTTCAAAATCTCTGTGAAAAAGCGTCAGAGAAGCTTCTCCGTTTAGAATCCAGCATATCTCACTGAACCGAAGAAGTGGTAGTTAGAAGGGAGTTAGAGCTGCAAGCAGTTTGGTTTGGGAAATTAGACGCGAAATGAAACTGCAAATGCCTTCCAACAGGCTTGGAAAAGTGTGTTCTATATCTCTGCCAAACAGACTCCCCGGAGGTTGAGCTTTCAGAAGCCAGTTTAACTCTAAGGGAGGAAGCAGCAGAATGTGCCTCTCACATCTAGCCTGTAGGAATTCAGGTTGGCAAGTTCTATGGGGAAGCCCATTACTGCCTAAGGTGGAAACGGCATGGGAGATTTCAGTTTCAAAATCTCTGTGAAAAAGCGTCAGAGAAGCTTCTCCGTTTAGAATCCAGCATATCTCACTGAACCGAAGAAGTGGTAGTTAGAAGGGAGTTAGAGCTGCAAGCAGTTTGGTTTGGGAAATTAGATGCGAAATGACACTGCAAAGGCCTTCCAACAGGCTTGGAAAAGTGTATTCTATATCTCTGCCAAACAGAGTCCCCGGAGGTTGAGCTTTCAGAAGCAAGCTTAACTGTTAGGGAGGAAGCAGCAGAATGTGCCTCTCACATCTAGCCTGTAGGAATTCAGGTTGGCAAGTTCTATGGGGAAGCCCATTGCTGCCTATGGTGGAAACGGCATGGGAGATTTCAGTTTCAAAATCTCTGTGAAAAAGCGTCAAAGAAGCTTCTCCGTTTAGAATCCAGCATATCTCACTGAACCGAAGAAGTGGTAGTTAGAAGGGAGTTAGAGCTGCAAGCAGTTTGGTTTGGGAAATTAGATGCGAAATGACAGTGCAAATGACTTCCAACAGGCTTTGAACAGTGTGTTCTATATCTCTGCCAAACAGACTCCCTGGAGTTTGAGCTTTCAGAAGCTAGTTTAACTCTGAGGGAGGAAGCAGCAGAATGTGCCTCTCACATCTAGCCTGTAGGAATTCAGGTTGGCAAGTTCTATGGGGAAGCCCATTGCTGCCTATGGTGGAAACGGCATGGGAGATTTCAGTTTCAAAATCTCTGTGAAAAAGCGTCAGAGAAGCTTCTCCGTTTAGAATCCAGCATATCTCACTGAACCGAAGAAGTGGTAGTTAGAAGGGAGTTAGAGCTGCAAGCAGTTTGGTTTGGGAAATTAGATGCGAAATGACACTGCAAAGGCCTTTCAACAGGCTTGGAAAAGTGTGTTCTATATCTCTGCCAAACAGACTCCCCGGAGGTTGAGCTTTCAGAAGCAAGCTTAACTCTTAGGGAGGAAGCAGCAGAATGTGCCTCTCACATCTAGCCTGTAGGAATTTAGGTTGGCAAGTTCTATGGGGAAGCCCATTGCTGCCTATGGTGGAAACGGCATGGGAGATTTCAGTTTCAAAATCTCTGTGAAAAAGCGTCAGAGAAGCTTCTCCGTTTAGAATCCAGCATATCTCACTGAACCGAAGAAGTGGTAGTTAGAAGGCAGTTAGAGCTGCAAGCAGTTTGGTTTGGGAAATTAGTTGCGAAATGAAACTGCAAATGCCTTCCAACAGGCTTGGAAAAGTGTGTTCTATATCTCTGCCAAACAGACTCCCCGGAGGTTGAGCTTTCAGAAGCAAGTTTAACTCTAAGGGAGGAAGCAGCAGAATGTGCCTCTCACATCTAGCCTGTAGGAATTCAGGTTGGCAAGTTCTATGGGGAAGCCCATTGCTGCCTATGGTGGAAACGGCATGGGAGATTTCAGTTTCAAAATCTCTGTGAAAAAGCGTCAGAGAAGCTTCTCCGTTTAGAATCCAGCATATCTCACTGAACCGAAGAAGTGGTAGTTAGAAGGGAGTTAGAGCTGCAAGCAGTTTGGTTTGGGAAATTAGACGCGAAATGAAACTGCAAATGCCTTCCAACAGGCTTGGAAAAGTGTGTTCTATATCTCTGCCAAAGAGACTCCCCGGAGGTTGAGCTTTCAGAAGCCAGTTTAACTCTAAGGGAGGAAGCAGCAGAATGTGCCTCTCACATCTAGCCTGTAGGAATTCAGGTTGGCAAGTTCTATGGGGAAGCCCATTACTGCCTAAGGTGGAAACGGCATGGGAGATTTCAGTTTCAAAATCTCTGTGAAAAAGCGTCAGAGAAGCTTCTCCGTTTAGAATCCAGCATATCTCACTGAACCGAAGAAGTGGTAGTTAGAAGGGAGTTAGAGCTGCAAGCAGTTTGGTTTGGGAAATTAGACGCGAAATGAAACTGCAAATGCCTTCCAACAGGCTTGGAAAAGTGTGTTCTATATCTCTGCCAAACAGAGTCCCCGGAGGTTGAGCTTTTAGAAGCAAGCTTAACTCTAAGGGAGGAAGCAGCAGAATGTGCCTCTCACATCTAGCCTGTAGGAATTCAGGTTGGCAAGTTCTATGGGGAAGCCCATTGCTGCCTATGGTGGAAACGGCATGGGAGATTTCAGTTTCAAAATCTCTGTGAAAAAGCGTCAGAGAAGCTTCTCCGTTTAGAATCCAGCATATCTCACTGAACCGAAGAAGTGGTAGTTAGAAGGGAGTTAGAGCTGCAAGCAGTTTGGTTTGGGAAATTAGACGCGAAATGAAACTGCAAATGCCTTCCAACAGGCTTGGAAAAGTGTGTTTTATATCTCTGCCAAACAGACTCCCCGGAGGTTGAGCTTTCAGAAGCCAGTTTAACTCTAAGGGAGGAAGCAGCAGAATGTGCCTCTCACATCTAGCCTGTAGGAATTCAGGTTGGCAAGTTCTATGGGGAAGCCCATTGCTGCCTAAGGTGGAAACGGCATGGGAGATTTCAGTTTCAAAATCTCTGTGAAAAAGCGTCAGAGAAGCTTCTCCGTTTAGAATCCAGCATATCTCACTGAACCGAAGAAGTGGTAGTTAGAAGGGAGTTAGAGCTGCAAGCAGTTTGGTTTGGGAAATTAGACGCGAAATGAAACTGCAAATGCCTTCCAACAGGCTTGGAAAAGTGTGTTCTATATCTCTGACAAACAGAGTCCCCGGAGGTTGAGCTTTCAGAAGCTAGTTTAACTCTAAGGGAGGAAGCAGCAGAATGTGCCTCTCACATCTAGCCTGTAGCAATTCAGGTTGGCAAGTTCTATGGGGAAGCCCATTGGCGCCTTCGTTGGAAACGGGTTTGGAATTTTCAGTTTCAAAATCTCTGTGAAAAAGCGTCAGAGAAGCTTCTCCGTTTAGAATCCAGCATATCTCACTGAACCGAAGAAGTGTTAGTTAGAAGGGAGTTAGAGCTGCAAGCAGTTTGGTTTGGGAAATTAGACGCGAAATGAAACTGCAAATGCCTTAAAACAGGCTTGGAAAAGTGTGTTCTATATCTCTGCCAAACAGACTCCCCGGAGGTTGAGCTTTCAGAAGCAAGTTTAACTCTAAGGGAGGAAGCACCAGAATGTGCCTCTCACATCTAGCCTGTAGGAATTCAGGTTGGCAAGTTCTATGGGGAAGCCCATTGCTGCCTATGGTGGAAACGGCAAGGGAGATTTCAGCTTCAAAATCTCTGTGAAAAAGCGTCAGAGAAGCTTCTCCGTTTAGAATCCAGCATATCTCACTGAACCGAAGAAGTATTAGTTAGAAGGGAGTTAGAGCTGCAAGCAGTTTGGTTTGGGAAATTAGACACGAAATGAAACTGCAAATGCCTTCCAACAGGCTTGGAAAAGTGTGTTCTATATCTCTGCCAAACAAACTCCCCGGAGGTTGAGCTTTCAGAAGCTAGTTTAACTCTAAGGGAGAAAGCAGCAGAATGTGCCTCTCACATCTAGCCTGTAGGAATTCAGGTTGGCAAGTTCTATGGGGAAGCCCATTGCTGCCTATGGTGGAAACGGCATGGGAGATTTCAGTTTCAAAATCTCTGTGAAAAAGCGTCAGAGAAGCTTCTCCGTTTAGAATCCAGCATATCTCACTGAACCGAAGAAGTGGTAGTTAGAAGGGAGTTAGAGCTGCAAGCAGTTTGGTTTGGGAAATTAGACGCGAAATGAAACTGCAAATGCCTTCCAACAGGCTTGGAAAAGTGTGTTTTATATCTCTGCCAAACAGACTCCCCGGAGGTTGAGCTTTCAGAAGCCAGTTTAACTCTAAGGGAGGAAGCAGCAGAATGTGCCTCTCACATCTAGCCTGTAGGAATTCAGGTTGGCAAGTTCTATGGGGAAGCCCATTGCTGCCTAAGGTGGAAACGGCATGGGAGATTTCAGTTTCAAAATCTCTGTGAAAAAGCGTCAGAGAAGCTTCTCCGTTTAGAATCCAGCATATCTCACTGAACCGAAGAAGTGGTAGTTAGAAGGGAGTTAGAGCTGCAAGCAGTTTGGTTTGGGAAATTAGACGCGAAATGAAACTGCAAATGCCTTCCAACAGGCTTGGAAAAGTGTGTTCTATATCTCTGCCAAACAAACTCCCCGGAGGTTGAGCTTTCAGAAGCTAGTTTAACTCTAAGGGAGGAAGCAGCAGAATGTGCCTCTCACATCTAGCCTGTAGGAATTCAGGTTGGCAAGTTCTATGGGGAAGCCCATTGCTGCCTATGGTGGAAACGGCATGGGAGATTTCAGTTTCAAAATCTCTGTGAAAAAGCGTCAGAGAAGCTTCTCCGTTTAGAATCCAGCATATCTCACTGAACCGAAGAAGTGGTAGTTAGAAGGGAGTTAGAGCTGCAAGCAGTTTGGTTTGGGAAATTAGACGCGAAATGAAACTGCAAATGCCTTCCAACAGGCTTGGAAAAGTGTGTTCTATATCTCTGCCAAACAGACTCCCCGGAGGTTGAGCTTTCAGAAGCAAGTTTAACTCTAAGGGAGGAAGCAGCAGAATGTGCCTCTCACATCTAGCCTGTAGGAATTCAGGTTGGCAAGTTCTATGGGGAAGCCCATTGGCGCCTTCGTTGGAAACGGGTTTGGAAATTTCAGTTTCAAAATCTCTGTGAAACAGCGTCAGAGAAGCTTCTCCGTTTAGAATCCAGCATATCTCACTGAACCGAAGAAGTGTTAGTTAGAAGGGAGTTAGAGCTGCAAGCAGTTTGGTTTGGGAAATTAGACGCGAAATGAAACTGCAAATGCCTTCCAACAGGCTTGGAAAAGTGTGTTCTATATCTTTGCCAAACAGACTCCCCGGAGGTTGAGCTTTCAGAAGCAAGTTTAACTCTAAGGGAGGAAGCAGCAGAATGTGCCTCTCACATCTACCCTGTAGGAATTCAGGTTGGCAAGTTCTATGGGGAAGCCCATTGCTGCCTATGGTGGAAACGGCATGGGAGATTTCAGCTTCAAAATCTCTGTGAAAAAGCGTCAGAGAAGCTTCTCCGTTTAGAATCCAGCATATCTCACTGAACCGAAGAAGTGGTAGTTAGAAGGGAGTTAGAGCTGCAAGCAGTTTGGTTTGGGAAATTAGACGCGAAATGAAACTGCAAATGCCTTCCAACAGGCTTGGAAAAGTGTGTTCTATATCTCTGCCAAACAAACTCCCCGGAGGTTGAGCTTTCAGAAGCTAGTTTAACTCTAAGGGAGAAAGCAGCAGAATGTGCCTCTCACATCTAGCCTGTAGGAATTCAGGTTGGCAAGTTCTTTGGGGAAGCCCATTGCTGCCTATGGTGGAAACGGCATGGGAGATTTCAGTTTGAAAATCTCTGTGAAAAAGCGTCAGAGAAGCTTCTCCGTTTAGAATCCAGCATATCTCACTGAACCGAAGAAGTGGTAGTTAGAAGGCAGTTAGAGCTGCAAGCAGTTTGGTTTGGGAAATTAGTTGCGAAATGAAACTGCAAATGCCTTCCAACAGGCTTGGAAAAGTGTGTTCTATATCTCTGCCAAACAGACTCCCCGGAGGTTGAGCTTTCAGAAGCTAGTTTAACTCTAAGGGAGGAAGCAGCAGAATGTGCCTCTCACATCTAGCCTGTAGGAATTCAGGTTGGCAAGTTCTATGGGGAAGCCCATTGCTGCCTATGGTGGAAATGGCATGGGAGATTTCAGTTTCAAAATCTCTGTGAAAAAGCGTCAGAGAAGCTTCTCCGTTTAGAATCCAGCATATCTCACTGAACCGAAAAAGTGGTAGTTAGAAGGGAATTAGAGCTGCAAGCAGTTTGGTTTGGGAAATTAGACGCGAAATGAAACTGCAAATGCCTTCCAACAGGCTTGGAAAAGTGTGTTCTATATCTCTGCCAAACAAACTCCCCGGAGGTTGAGCTTTCAGAAGCAAGTTTAACTCTAAGGGAGGAAGCAGCAGAATGTGCCTCTCACATCTAGCCTGTAGGAATTCAGGTTGGCAAGTTCTATGGGGAAGCCCATTGCTGCCTATGGTGGAAACGGCATGGGAGATTTCAGTTTCAAAATCTCTGTGAAAAAGCGTCAGAGAAGCTTCTCCGTTTAGAATCCAGCATATCTCACTGAACCGAAGAAGTGGTAGTTAGAAGGGAGTTAGAGCTGCAAGCAGTTTGGTTTGGGAAATTAGACGCGAAATGAAACTGCAAATGCCTTCCAACAGGCTTGGAAAAGTGTGTTCTATATCTCTGCCAAACAGACTCCCCGGAGGTTGAGCTTTCAGAAGCCAGTTTAACTCTAAGGGAGGAAGCAGCAGAATGTGCCTCTCACATCTAGCCTGTAGGAATTCAGGTTGGCAAGTTCTATGGGGAAGCCCATTACTGCCTAAGGTGGAAACGGCATGGGAGATTTCAGTTTCAAAATCTCTGTGAAAAAGCGTCAGAGAAGCTTCTCCGTTTAGAATCCAGCATATCTCACTGAACCGAAGAAGTGGTAGTTAGAAGGGAGTTAGAGCTGCAAGCAGTTTGGTTTGGGAAATTAGATGCGAAATGACACTGCAAAGGCCTTCCAACAGGCTTGGAAAAGTGTATTCTATATCTCTGCCAAACAGAGTCCCCGGAGGTTGAGCTTTCAGAAGCAAGCTTAACTGTTAGGGAGGAAGCAGCAGAATGTGCCTCTCACATCTAGCCTGTAGGAATTCAGGTTGGCAAGTTCTATGGGGAAGCCCATTGCTGCCTATGGTGGAAACGGCATGGGAGATTTCAGTTTCAAAATCTCTGTAAAAAAGCGTCAGAGAAGCTTCTCCGTTTAGAATCCAGCATATCTCACTGAACCGAAGAAGTGGTAGTTAGAAGGGAGTTAGAGCTGCAAGCAGTTTGGTTTGGGAAATTAGACGCGAAATGAAACTGCAAATGCCTTCCAACAGGCTTGGAAAAGTGTGTTCTATATCTCTGCCAAACAAACTCCCCGGAGGTTGAGCTTTCAGAAGCAAGTTTAACTCTAAGGGAGGAAGCAGCAGAATGTGCCTCTCACATCTAGCCTGTAGGAATTCAGGTTGGCAAGTTCTATGGGGAAGCCCATTGCTGCCTATGGTGGAAACGGCATGGGAGATTTCAGTTTCAAAATCTCTGTGAAAAAGCGTCAGAGAAGCTTCTCCGTTTAGAATCCAGCATATCTCACTGAACCGAAGAAGTGGTAGTTAGAAGGGAGTTAGAGCTGCAAGCAGTTTGGTTTGGGAAATTAGACGCGAAATGAAACTGCAAATGCCTTCCAACAGGCTTGGAAAAGTGTGTTTTATATCTCTGCCAAACAGACTCCCCGGAGGTTGAGCTTTCAGAAGCCAGTTTAACTCTAAGGGAGGAAGCAGCAGAATGTGCCTCTCACATCTAGCCTGTAGGAATTCAGGTTGGCAAGTTCTATGGGGAAGCCCATTGCTGCCTAAGGTGGAAACGGCATGGGAGATTTCAGTTTCAAAATCTCTGTGAAAAAGCGTCAGAGAAGCTTCTCCGTTTAGAATCCAGCATATCTCACTGAACCGAAGAAGTGGTAGTTAGAAGGGAGTTAGAGCTGCAAGCAGTTTGGTTTGGGAAATTAGACGCGAAATGAAACTGCAAATGCCTTCCAACAGGCTTGGAAAAGTGTGTTCTATATCTCTGCCAAACAAACTCCCCGGAGGTTGAGCTTTCAGAAGCTAGTTTAACTCTAAGGGAGGAAGCAGCAGAATGTGCCTCTCACATCTAGCCTGTAGGAATTCAGGTTGGCAAGTTCTATGGGGAAGCCCATTGCTGCCTATGGTGGAAACGGCATGGGAGATTTCAGTTTCAAAATCTCTGTGAAAAAGCGTCAGAGAAGCTTCTCCGTTTAGAATCCAGCATATCTCACTGAACCGAAGAAGTGGTAGTTAGAAGGGAGTTAGAGCTGCAAGCAGTTTGGTTTGGGAAATTAGACGCGAAATGAAACTGCAAATGCCTTCCAACAGGCTTGGAAAAGTGTGTTTTATATCTCTGCCAAACAGACTCCCCGGAGGTTGAGCTTTCAGAAGCAAGTTTAACTCTAAGGGAGGAAGCAGCAGAATGTGCCTCTCACATCTACCCTGTAGGAATTCAGGTTGGCAAGTTCTATGGGGAAGCCCATTGCTGCCTATGGTGGAAACGGCATGGGAGATTTCAGCTTCAAAATCTCTGTGAAAAAGCGTCAGAGAAGCTTCTCCGTTTAGAATCCAGCATATCTCACTGAACCGAAGAAGTGGTAGTTAGAAGGGAGTTAGAGCTGCAAGCAGTTTGGTTTGGGAAGTTAGACGCGAAATGAAACTGCAAATGCCTTCCAACAGGCTTGGAAAAGTGTGTTCTATATCACTGCCAAACAAACTCCCCGGAGGTTGAGCTTTCAGAAGCTAGTTTATCTCTAAGGAAGAAAGCAGCAGAATGTGCCTCTCACATCTAGCCTGTAGGAATTCAGGTTGGCAAGTTCTTTGGGGAAGCCCTTTGCTGCCTATGGTGGAAACGGCATGGGAGATTTCAGTTTCAAAATCTCTGTGAAAAAGCGTCAGAGAAGCTTCTCCGTTTAGAATCCAGCATATCTCACTGAACCGAAGAAGTGGTAGTTAGAAGGGAGTTAGAGCTGCAAGCAGTTTGGTTTGGGAAATTAGATGCGAAATGACACTGCAAAGGCCTTTCAACAGGCTTGGAAAAGTGTGTTCTATATCTCTGCCAAACAGATTCCCCGGAGGTTGAGCTTTCAGAAGCAAGCTTAACTGTTAGGGAGGAAGCAGCAGAATGTGCCTCTCACATCTAGCCTGTAGGAATTTAGGTTGGCAAGTTCTATGGGGAAGCCCATTGCTGCCTATGGTGGAAACGGCATGGGAGATTTCAGTTTCAAAATCTCTGTGAAAAAGCGTCAGAGAAGCTTCTCCGTTTAGAATCCAGCATATCTCACTGAACCGAAGAAGTGGTAGTTAGAAGGCAGTTAGAGCTGCAAGCAGTTTGGTTTGGGAAATTAGTTGCGAAATGAAACTGCAAATGCTTTCCAACAGGCTTGGAAAAGTGTGTTCTATATCTCTGCCAAACAGACTCCCCGGAGGTTGAGCTTTCAGAAGCTAGTTTAACTCTAAGGGAGGAAGCAGCAGAATGTGCCTCTCACATCTAGCCTGTAGGAATTCAGGTTGGCAAGTTCTATGGGGAAGCCCATTGCTGCCTATGGTGGAAATGGCATGGGAGATTTCAGTTTCAAAATCTCTGTGAAAAAGCGTCAGAGAAGCTTCTCCGTTTAGAATCCAGCATATCTCACTGAACCGAAAAAGTGGTAGTTAGAAGGGAATTAGAGCTGCAAGCAGTTTGGTTTGGGAAATTAGACGCGAAATGAAACTGCAAATGCCTTCCAACAGGCTTGGAAAAGTGTGTTCTATATCTCTGCCAAACAAACTCCCCGGAGGTTGAGCTTTCAGAAGCAAGTTTAACTCTAAGGGAGGAAGCACCAGAATGTGCCTCTCACATCTAGCCTGTAGGAATTCAGGTTGGCAAGTTCTATGGGGAAGCCCATTGCTGCCTATGGTGGAAACGGCAAGGGAGATTTCAGCTTCAAAATCTCTGTGAAAAAGCGTCAGAGAAGCTTCTCCGTTTAGAATCCAGCATATCTCACTGAACCGAAGAAGTATTAGTTAGAAGGGAGTTAGAGCTGCAAGCAGTTTGGTTTGGGAAATTAGACACGAAATGAAACTGCAAATGCCTTCCAACAGGCTTGGAAAAGTGTGTTCTATATCTCTGCCAAACAAACTCCCCGGAGGTTGAGCTTTCAGAAGCTAGTTTAACTCTAAGGGAGAAAGCAGCAGAATGTGCCTCTCACATCTAGCCTGTAGGAATTCAGGTTGGCAAGTTCTATGGGGAAGCCCATTGCTGCCTATGGTGGAAACGGCATGGGAGATTTCAGTTTCAAAATCTCTGTGAAAAAGCGTCAGAGAAGCTTCTCCGTTTAGAATCCAGCATATCTCACTGAACCGAAGAAGTGGTAGTTAGAAGGGAGTTAGAGCTGCAAGCAGTTTGGTTTGGGAAATTAGACGCGAAATGAAACTGCAAATGCCTTCCAACAGGCTTGGAAAAGTGTGTTTTATATCTCTGCCAAACAGACTCCCCGGAGGTTGAGCTTTCAGAAGCCAGTTTAACTCTAAGGGAGGAAGCAGCAGAATGTGCCTCTCACATCTAGCCTGTAGGAATTCAGGTTGGCAAGTTCTATGGGGAAGCCCATTGCTGCCTAAGGTGGAAACGGCATGGGAGATTTCAGTTTCAAAATCTCTGTGAAAAAGCGTCAGAGAAGCTTCTCCGTTTAGAATCCAGCATATCTCACTGAACCGAAGAAGTGGTAGTTAGAAGGGAGTTAGAGCTGCAAGCAGTTTGGTTTGGGAAATTAGACGCGAAATGAAACTGCAAATGCCTTCCAACAGGCTTGGAAAAGTGTGTTCTATATCTCTGCCAAACAAACTCCCCGGAGGTTGAGCTTTCAGAAGCTAGTTTAACTCTAAGGGAGGAAGCAGCAGAATGTGCCTCTCACATCTAGCCTGTAGGAATTCAGGTTGGCAAGTTCTATGGGGAAGCCCATTGCTGCCTATGGTGGAAACGGCATGGGAGATTTCAGTTTCAAAATCTCTGTGAAAAAGCGTCAGAGAAGCTTCTCCGTTTAGAATCCAGCATATCTCACTGAACCGAAGAAGTGGTAGTTAGAAGGGAGTTAGAGCTGCAAGCAGTTTGGTTTGGGAAATTAGACGCGAAATGAAACTGCAAATGCCTTCCAACAGGCTTGGAAAAGTGTGTTCTATATCTCTGCCAAACAGACTCCCCGGAGGTTGAGCTTTCAGAAGCAAGTTTAACTCTAAGGGAGGAAGCAGCAGAATGTGCCTCTCACATCTAGCCTGTAGGAATTCAGGTTGGCAAGTTCTATGGGGAAGCCCATTGGCGCCTTCGTTGGAAACGGGTTTGGAAATTTCAGTTTCAAAATCTCTGTGAAACAGCGTCAGAGAAGCTTCTCCGTTTAGAATCCAGCATATCTCACTGAACCGAAGAAGTGTTAGTTAGAAGGGAGTTAGAGCTGCAAGCAGTTTGGTTTGGGAAATTAGACGCGAAATGAAACTGCAAATGCCTTCCAACAGGCTTGGAAAAGTGTGTTCTATATCTTTGCCAAACAGACTCCCCGGAGGTTGAGCTTTCAGAAGCAAGTTTAACTCTAAGGGAGGAAGCAGCAGAATGTGCCTCTCACATCTACCCTGTAGGAATTCAGGTTGGCAAGTTCTATGGGGAAGCCCATTGCTGCCTATGGTGGAAACGGCATGGGAGATTTCAGCTTCAAAATCTCTGTGAAAAAGCGTCAGAGAAGCTTCTCCGTTTAGAATCCAGCATATCTCACTGAACCGAAGAAGTGGTAGTTAGAAGGGAGTTAGAGCTGCAAGCAGTTTGGTTTGGGAAATTAGACGCGAAATGAAACTGCAAATGCCTTCCAACAGGCTTGGAAAAGTGTGTTCTATATCTCTGCCAAACAAACTCCCCGGAGGTTGAGCTTTCAGAAGCTAGTTTAACTCTAAGGGAGAAAGCAGCAGAATGTGCCTCTCACATCTAGCCTGTAGGAATTCAGGTTGGCAAGTTCTTTGGGGAAGCCCATTGCTGCCTATGGTGGAAACGGCATGGGAGATTTCAGTTTGAAAATCTCTGTGAAAAAGCGTCAGAGAAGCTTCTCCGTTTAGAATCCAGCATATCTCACTGAACCGAAGAAGTGGTAGTTAGAAGGCAGTTAGAGCTGCAAGCAGTTTGGTTTGGGAAATTAGTTGCGAAATGAAACTGCAAATGCCTTCCAACAGGCTTGGAAAAGTGTGTTCTATATCTCTGCCAAACAGACTCCCCGGAGGTTGAGCTTTCAGAAGCTAGTTTAACTCTAAGGGAGGAAGCAGCAGAATGTGCCTCTCACATCTAGCCTGTAGGAATTCAGGTTGGCAAGTTCTATGGGGAAGCCCATTGCTGCCTATGGTGGAAATGGCATGGGAGATTTCAGTTTCAAAATCTCTGTGAAAAAGCGTCAGAGAAGCTTCTCCGTTTAGAATCCAGCATATCTCACTGAACCGAAAAAGTGGTAGTTAGAAGGGAATTAGAGCTGCAAGCAGTTTGGTTTGGGAAATTAGACGCGAAATGAAACTGCAAATGCCTTCCAACAGGCTTGGAAAAGTGTGTTCTATATCTCTGCCAAACAAACTCCCCGGAGGTTGAGCTTTCAGAAGCAAGTTTAACTCTAAGGGAGGAAGCACCAGAATGTGCCTCTCACATCTAGCCTGTAGGAATTCAGGTTGGCAAGTTCTATGGGGAAGCCCATTGCTGCCTATGGTGGAAACGGCATGGGAGATTTCAGTTTCAAAATCTCTGTGAAAAAGCGTCAGAGAAGCTTCTCCGTTTAGAATCCAGCATATCTCACTGAACCGAAGAAGTGGTAGTTAGAAGGGAGTTAGAGCTGCAAGCAGTTTGGTTTGGGAAATTAGACGCGAAATGAAACTGCAAATGCCTTCCAACAGGCTTGGAAAAGTGTGTTCTATATCTCTGCCAAACAGACTCCCCGGAGGTTGAGCTTTCAGAAGCCAGTTTAACTCTAAGGGAGGAAGCAGCAGAATGTGCCTCTCACATCTAGCCTGTAGGAATTCAGGTTGGCAAGTTCTATGGGGAAGCCCATTACTGCCTAAGGTGGAAACGGCATGGGAGATTTCAGTTTCAAAATCTCTGTGAAAAAGCGTCAGAGAAGCTTCTCCGTTTAGAATCCAGCATATCTCACTGAACCGAAGAAGTGGTAGTTAGAAGGGAGTTAGAGCTGCAAGCAGTTTGGTTTGGGAAATTAGATGCGAAATGACACTGCAAAGGCCTTCCAACAGGCTTGGAAAAGTGTATTCTATATCTCTGCCAAACAGAGTCCCCGGAGGTTGAGCTTTCAGAAGCAAGCTTAACTGTTAGGGAGGAAGCAGCAGAATGTGCCTCTCACATCTAGCCTGTAGGAATTCAGGTTGGCAAGTTCTATGGGGAAGCCCATTGCTGCCTATGGTGGAAACGGCATGGGAGATTTCAGTTTCAAAATCTCTGTAAAAAAGCGTCAGAGAAGCTTCTCCGTTTAGAATCCAGCATATCTCACTGAACCGAAGAAGTGGTAGTTAGAAGGGAGTTAGAGCTGCAAGCAGTTTGGTTTGGGAAATTAGACGCGAAATGAAACTGCAAATGCCTTCCAACAGGCTTGGAAAAGTGTGTTCTATATCTCTGCCAAACAAACTCCCCGGAGGTTGAGCTTTCAGAAGCAAGTTTAACTCTAAGGGAGGAAGCAGCAGAATGTGCCTCTCACATCTAGCCTGTAGGAATTCAGGTTGGCAAGTTCTATGGGGAAGCCCATTGCTGCCTATGGTGGAAACGGCATGGGAGATTTCAGTTTCAAAATCTCTGTGAAAAAGCGTCAGAGAAGCTTCTCCGTTTAGAATCCAGCATATCTCACTGAACCGAAGAAGTGGTAGTTAGAAGGGAGTTAGAGCTGCAAGCAGTTTGGTTTGGGAAATTAGACGCGAAATGAAACTGCA